>NC_091979.1:139036214-139336449 GCF_044704955.1 Pristiophorus japonicus | reverse complement strand
AAATCTCTGGCATTAAATTGACAGTGAGACTGATTCTTTTAAACAATTCGGAACAGTTTATTAAAACACACACACATGAACATTTATCAGCAGTCGTCGGCTATCCTATGGATTTTAATTAGTTACAACAGGTACAATGTTACAATAATGATTTATAAAAAGGCACACATCACTTTCCTCTGGCTGGCTGATGGAACACATGGCCTGCTGTTTCGGCTGGTCTTCAGCAGGAGGCCTGCCATGTGCTCAGGAGAGAAGGAGAGAGAGCAAACTGTGGCTTGAGTTTTTTTATATCCCTTCAGTCCATTGTTCCTCCAAAAGCCTCAGAATTGGACCTTGGTTCCAGGGCAGTTCCTTATTGGCTCCCCTCACTCATGTGTCTGCTGGACTGGCCCAACCATCCCTTGATTAGGTTTAATGGCTTTCCAATTAACACAATACACAAACAGCATGCTGGAGGTCTGTGAGCTTCCATGTTGAATCTTTCAAAACTGTCTTTTCGTATAGTATACACTTTCAACATTTATACATACTCAGAAATAATTTTATTACTGAACACTTTTATTCTTACAGCTGTCACCTGTCTAATGCAGCAATGTGTGGCGTGCTACGAGATTCAGCACATGTCACCAGTTGCTGCTTGAAATGAGACAGAAGCATAAGAGGCAACTACTTCACTGAAAAGTTTAAAGTTTGATACAAAATGTTTTATTAAAGTTAAGAAAAACTGTACAAATGTTTAATAAACCTAATTTTTTTTAAGTTTAACCAGAATCCTGCACATAATTTTTTGAGTTATAGCAACATAAACCAAAACATTATTTTTTGAATTAAAACAATATAAACCAACACAACATTACCTACATGTGACGTACATTATTTTTTCACACAACAGGTGCAAAGAGTCAACATTGTCGGGCCGTTTAGCCTTCAGGCACCAAAGCGATCACGGATTAGCCACTGAAGCAAGTCTCCAGCTATGGCTATAGGTCCACGAGGCCGCCTCCTCCGCCATCGTCCTGCGGATTGAGGTGGTGGCATGGGTTCATCACCATCCTCCTCATCTTTCTGCTGCTGCTGTTCCTCCTCCTCCTTCTCCTCCTCGACCTCATTGTCAGCCTTCTCGTCCTCCTCTTCCTCTCCCCACCCCGCCTTCTCTCCTCAGGAGGAATTTCAATGTCCAGGGCCTTGCCCCTCATGATGGCCAAGTTGTGCAACATGCAGCACATGGCAGTCAACTGACCGATGTGGTGAGGGACGATTTGCAGGTAGCCTCCAGAGTGGTCCAGGCATCGGAAACTCTGCTTCAGTATGCCAATTGTCCGCTCTATGATGCTCCGTGTCGTTATGTGCGACATGTTGTACCGACGCACTAGCTCAGTGTGGGGATTGTGCAGGGGGGTCATAAGCCAGGTGGTGACCCCGTACCATTTGTCCCTGAGCAACCAGCCCTGCCCTTCTGGTAGCTCCTGAAACATGATAGATATAATGCTCTCACATAGGATGAAAGCATCATGGATGCTACCTGGGTATTTGTCATCCCCTGTCATGATCCGATGCACATTTAGGAAATGGAACCCTTTCCAGTTCTGATAAAATTCGATGTCACCCAAAGGTGCTCTCAAGGCGATGTGGGTACAGTCAATCGCACCCTGTACCTTTGGGAAGCCAGCAATTCTGGAGAACCCCACAGCCCTGTCTTTCATTGTCTGCATGATCATAGGGAAATTGATGAACTGATCCCTTTTGGCTGTCGAATGCAGCAATGTGTGGCGAGCTACAAGATGCAGCACATGTTCCCAGTTGCTGCTTGAAATGAGATAGAAGCATAGAAGGCAAGTGCTGTAGTGACCTTCACGTCCACAGGTAAAGCAATCCTCCTGCCACTTCTTAACATAAAAAATAGATGCAGGAGCAGGTCATTCGGCCCTTTGAGCCTGCACCACCATTAAATATGATCATTGCTGATCATGCAACTTCAGTACCCCACTCCTGCCTTCTCTCCATACCTCCTGACCCCTTTAGCCGTAAGGGTCACATCTAACTCCCTTTTTAATATATCCAATGAACTGGACTCAACAACTTTCTGTGGTAGAGAATTCCATACGTTCACAATTCTCTGGTTGAAAAAGTTTCTCCTCATCTCGGTCCTAGATAGCTTATCCCTTATCCTTACACTGTGACCCCTGGTTCTGGACTTCCCCAACATCAGGAACATTCTTCCTGCATCTAACCTATCCAATCCCATCAGAATTTTATATGCTTCTATGAGATCCCCTCTCATTCTTCTAAATTCCAGTGAGTATAAGCCTATCGATCCAGTCTTTCTTCATATGTCAGTCTTGCCATCCCAGGAATCAGTCTGGTGAACCTTCGCTGCATTCCCTCAATAGCAAGAATGTCCTTCCTCAGAATAGGAGACCAAAACAGCACACAATACTCAAGGTGTGGTCTCACCAAGGCCGTGTACAACTGCAGCAAGATCTCCCTGCTCCTATACTCAAATCCTCTCACTATGAAGGCCAACATGCCATTTGCTTTCTTTACTGCCTGCTGTATCTGCATGCCTACTTTCAATGACTGATGTACCATGACACCCAGGTCTTGTTGCACCTCCCCTTTTACTAATCTGTCGAGGAGGCGGGAGCTCGGAGCAGCGCGAGTCCGGGGTCGGCGAGAGGCCTATAAAGGCCAGCGGGAGCTCGGAGCAGTCAGTCGAGGAGGCGGGAGCTCGGAGCAGCGCGAGTCCGGGGTCGGCGAGAGGCCTATAAAGGCCAGCGGGAGCTCGGAGCAGTCAGTCGAGGAGGCGGGAGCTCGGAGCAGCGCGAGTCCGGGGTCGGCGAGAGGCCTATAAAGGCCAGCGGGAGCTCGGAGCAGTCAGTCGAGGAGGCGGGAGCTCGGAGCAGCGCGAGTCCGGGGTCGGCGAGAGGCGTACCGGTGCAGCTACAGGGAGAAGGCAAAAAAACAAAGGTGACGTCACAGCCTAGGGGGTAAGTGATTGGCTGGTGATTGGTGAGTAGTTTTTCTTTTTCTTCTTATATTGGTCAGTAACTTTTAACATTGTTATTACCAGTTTAAGTGTATCTAAGGGTTAAGTCATGGCAGGAGAGCTCGGTCGGGTGTTATGCTCCTCCTGTACCATGTGGGAACTCAGGGACGCTTCCGGTGTCCCTGACGACTATGTGTGCGGGAAGTGTATCCGCCTCCAGCTCCTGACGGTCCGCGTTACGGAATTGGAGCTGAGGGTGGATTCACTCTGGAGCATCCACGATGCTGAGAATGACGTGAGTATCACGTGTAGTGAGTTGGTCTTACCGCAGGGAAAGGGTCCACAGCCAGATAGGGAATGGAAGACCAGCAGGAAGAGTAGAGCAAGGAAGGTAGTGCAGGGGTCCCCTGCGGTCATCCCCCTGCAAAACAGATACACCGCTTTGGGTACTGTTGAGGGGAATGACTCATCAGGGGAGGGCAGCAGCAGCCAAGTTCATGGCACCGTGGCTGGCTCTGCTGCACAGGAGGGCAAGAAAAAGAGTGGGAGAGCGATAGTGATAGGGGATTCAATTGTGAGGGGAATAGATAGGCGTTTCTGCGGCCGCAACCGAGACTCCAGGATGGTATGTTGCCTCCCTGGTGCAAGGGTCAAGGATGTCTCGGAGCGGGTGCAGGACATTCTGAAATGGGAGGGAGAACAGCCAGTTGTCGTGGTGCACATTGGTACCAACGACATAGGCAAAAAAAGGGATGAGGTCCTACGAAACGAATTTAAGGAGCTAGGAGCTAAATTAAAAAGTAGGACCTCAAAAGTAGTAATCTCGGGATTGCTACCAGTGCCACGTGATAGTCAGAGTAGGAATCGCAGGATAGCGCAGATGAATACGTGGCTTGAGCAGTGGTGCAGCAGGGAGGGATTCAAATTCCTGGGGCATTGGGACCGGTTCTGGGGGAGGTGGGACCAGTACAAACCGGACGGTCTGCACCTGGGCAGGACTGGAACCAATGTCCTCGGGGGAGTGTTTGCTAGTGCTGTTGGGGAGGATTTAAACTAATATGGCAGGGGGATGGGAACCAATGCAGGGAGACAGAGGGAAACAAAAAGGAGCCAAAAGCAAAAGACAGAAAGGAGATGAGGAAAAGTGTAGGGCAGAGAAACCCAAGGCAAAGAACAAAAAGGGCCACTGTACAGCAAAATTCTAAAAGGACAAAGGGTGTTAATAAAACAAGCCTGAAGGCTTTGTGTCTTAATGCAAGGAGTATCCGCAATAAGGTGGATGAATTAATTGTGCAAATAGATGTTAACAAATATGATGTGATTGGGATTACGGAGACGTGGCTCCAGGATGATCAGGGCTGGGAACTCAACATTCAGGGGTATTCAACATTCAGGAAGGATAGAATAAAAGGAAAAGGAGGTGGGGTAGCATTGCTGGTTAAAGAGGAGATTAATGCAATAGTTAGGAAAGACATTAGCTTGGATGATGTGGAATCTATATGGGTAGAGCTGCAGAACACCAAAGGGCAAAAAACGTTAGTAGGAGTTGTGTACAGACCTCCAAACAGTAATAGGGATGTTGGGGAGGGCATCAAACAGGAAATTAGGGGTGCATGCAATAAAGGTGTAGCAGTTATAATGGGTGACTTTAATATGCACATAGATTGGGCTAGCCAAACTGGAAGCAATACGGTGGAGGAGGATTTCCTGGAGTGCATAAGGGATGGTTTTCTAGACCAATATGTTGAGGAACCAACTAGGGGGGAGGCCATCTTAGACTGGGTGTTGTGTAATGAGAGAGGATTAATTAGCAATCTCATTGTGCGAGGCCCCTTGGGGAAGAGTGACCATAATATGGTGGAATTCTGCATTAGGATGGAGAATGAAACAGTAAATTCAGAGACCATGGTCCAGAACTTAAAGAAGGGTAACTTTGAAGGTATGAGGCGAGAATTGGCTAGGATAGATTGGCGAATGATACTTAGGGGGTTGACTGTGGATGGGCAATGGCAGACATTTAGAGACCGCATGGATGAAGTACAACAATTGTACATTCCTGTCTGGCGTAAAAATAAAAAGGGGAAGGTGGCTCAACCGTGGCTATCTAGGGAAATCAGGGATAGTATTAAAGCCAAGGAAGTGGCATACAAATTGGCCAGAAATAGCAGCGAACCTGGGGACTGGGAGAAATTTAGAACTCAGCAGAGGAGGACAAAGGGTTTGATTAGGACAGGGAAAATGGAGTACGAGAAGAAGCTTGCAGGGAACATTAAGGCGGATTGCAAAAGTTTCTATCGGTATGTAAAGAGAAAAAGGTTGGTGAAGACAAACGTAGGTCCCCTGCAGTCAGAATCAGGGGAAGTCATAACGGGGAACAAAGAAATGGCGGATCAATTGAACAAGTACTTTGGTTCGGTATTCACTAAGGAGGATACAAACAACCTTCCGGATATAAAAGGGGTCAGAGGGTCTAGTAAGGAAGAGGAACTGAGGGAAATCTTTATTAGTCGGGAAATTGTGTTGGGGAAATTGATGGGATTGAAGGCAGATAAATCCCCAGGGCCTGATGGCCTGCATCCTAGAGTACTTAAGGAGGTGGCCTTGGAAATAGCGGATGCATTGACAATCATTTTCCAACATTCCATTGACTCTGGATCAGTTCCTATGGAGTGGAGGGTAGCCAATGTAACCCCACTTTTTAAAAAAGGAGGGAGAGAGAAAACAGGGAATTATAGACCGGTCAGCCTGACCTCAGTAGTGGGTAAAATGATGGAATCAATTATTAAGGATGTCATAGCAGTGCATCTGGAAAATGGTGACATGATAGGTCCAAGTCAGCATGGATTTGTGAAAGGGAAATCATGCTTGACAAATCTTCTGGAATTTTTTGAGGATGTTTCCAGTAAAGTGGACAAAGGAGAACCAGTTGATGTGGTATATTTGGACTTTCAGAAGGCTTTCGACAAGGTCCCACACAAGAGATTAATGTGCAAAGTTAAAGCACATGGGATTGGGGGTAGTGTGCTGACGTGGATTGAGAACTGGTTGTCAGACAGGAAGCAAAGAGTAGGAGTAAACGGGTACTTTTCAGAATGGCAGGCAGTGACTAGTGGAGTGCCGCAAGGTTCTGTGCTGGGGCCCCAGCTGTTTACATTGTACATTAATGATTTAGACGAGGGGATTAAATGCAGTATCTCCAAATTTGCGGATGATACTAAGTTGGGTGGCAGTGTGAGCTGCGAGGAGGATGCTATTAGGCTGCAGAGTGACTTGGATAGGTTAGGTGAGTGGGCAAATGCATGGCAGATGAAGTATAATGTGGATAAATGTGAGGTTATCCACTTTGGTGGTAAAAACAGAGAGACAGACTATTATCTGAATGGTGACAGATTAGGAAAAGGGAAGGTGCAACGAGACCTGGGTGTCATGGTACATCAGTCATTGAAGGTTGGCATGCAGGTACAGCAGGCGGTTAAGAAAGCAAATGGCATGTTGGCCTTCATAGCGAGGGGATTTGAATACAGGGGCAGGGAGGTGTTGCTACAGTTGTACAGGGCCTTGGTGAGGCCACACCTGGAGTATTGTGTACAGTTTTGGTCTCCTAACTTGAGGAAGGACATTCTTGCTATTGAGGAAGTGCAGCGAAGGTTCACCAGACTGATTCCCGGGATGGCGGGACTGACCTATCAAGAAAGATTGGATCAATTGGGCTTGTATTCACTGGAGTTCAGAAGAATGAGAGGGGACCTCATAGAAACGTTTAAAATTCTGACGGGTTTAGACAGGTTAGATGCAGAAAGAATGTTCCCAATGTTGGGGAAGTCCAGAACCAGGGGTCACAGTCTGAGGATAAGGGGTAAGCCATTTAGGACCGAGATGAGGAGAAACTTCTTCACCCAGAGAGTGGTGAACCTGTGGAATTCTCTACCACAGAAAGTAGTTGAGGCCAATTCACTAAATATATTCAAAAGGGAGTTAGATGAAGTCCTTACTACTCGGGGGATCAAGGGTTATGGCGAGAAAGCAGGAAGGGGGTACTGAAGTTTCATGTTCAGCCATGAACTCATTGAATGGCGGTGCAGGCTAGAAGGGCTGAATGGCCTGCTCCTGCACCTATTTTCTATGTTTCTATGTTTCTATAATCTGCCTTCCTATTTTTGCCACCAAATTGGATAACTTCACACTTATCCACATTATACTGCATCTACCATGCATTTTCCCACTCACCTAACCTGTCCAAGTCACTCTGGTGCCTCTTAGCATCCTCCTCACAGCTTACACTGCCACCCAGCTTAGTGTCATCAGCAAACTTGGAGATATTACATTCAATTCCTTCGTCTAAATCATTAATATATATTGTAAATAGCTGGGGTCCCAGCACTGAACCTTGCGGTACCCCACTAGTCACTGCCTGCCATTCTGAAAAGGACCCTTTTATTCCCACTCATTGCTTCCTGTCTGCCAACCAGTTCTCTATCCACATCAATACATTACCCCCAATCCCATGTGCCTTAATTTTGCATACCAATCTCTTGTGTGGGACCTTGTCAAAAGCCTTTTGAAAGTCCAAATACACCACATCCACTGGTTCTTCCTGGTCCATTCTACTAGTTACATCCTCAAAAAATTCTAGAAGATTTGTCAAGCATGATTTCCCTTTCATAAATCCATGCTGACTTGGACCGATCCTGTCACTGCTTTCCAAATGCACTGCTATTACATCTTTAATAATTGATTCCAACATTTTCCCCACTACCGATGTCAGGCTAAACGGTCTATAATTCCCTGTTTTTTCTCTCCCTCCTTAATAAAAAGTGATGTTACATTAGCTAGCCTCCAATCCATAGGAACTGATCCAGAATCCATGGAATGTTGGAAAATAATCACCAATGCATCTACTATTTCTAGGGCCACTTCCTTAAGTACTCTGGGATGCAGACTATCAGACTCTGGGGATGTATCGGCCTTCAATCCCATCAATTTCCCTAACACCATTTCCAATATTCGGGTGGAATCCAAGCGCCGAGCTCCTGTGTTTGTGTCCGGCTGAGGGAACGATCCTTCGGCCAGCCGGCACTCCTCCAATCCGTGCCCGGAGCTCCATGAGCAGAGATTCAGTGGTGTGGTTTGCTGGAATCACATTCTCAATTGCCTATTCTCGAAAACATTCTGTGGGAAAAGTGAACCTTCCGAGTTATTTTCCGAGTTCCCTCTGCAAAAATCATCATGAATTTGTGTTTCAAATTGTCTGCTGCCCTCGTTGCAAAAACTCAGAAAGATACTCAGCACCGATTTCCTTGTTAACATCAGGTTTTTCTCATCGACACTTAAGGCCACTGTGTGCTGCCCTGAAAAAAATTGTTGGCAAAAATCGGTTAAAGGGCCAAAAACGGCACGGAAATCAGTTTCCAATCAGACCTGCGCCAAAAAAATCTAGCATTCAAAAAAACGGCACTGGCAGTTGCCGTCGGCATACAAACTTTGAGAAAAATTGCAAAATCATGATTGCTCAAAGAAAAATCAGCGGACGTAAAAATACTGCGCCCAATAGTGGCAAAATTAGAGCCCTTGGTCTTCTTATTTAAGGAGGGATTTACTTGCATTGGAGGCAGTTCAGAGCAGGTTCACTAGGTTGATTCCTGAGATGAAGGGTTTGACTTATGAAGAAAGGTTGAGCAGGTTGGGCGTATAATCATTGGAGATTGGAAGAATGAGAGGTGATCTTATTAAAACATGTAAGACACTGAGGGGGCTCGACAAGGTAGATGCAGAGAGGTTGTTTCCACTTGTGGGGGAATCTAGAAATTGTGGGCATAGTTTAAAAATAAGTGGTCACCCATTTAGAACTGAGATGAGGAATTTCTTCTCTCAAAGGGTCGTGAATCTGTGGAATTCTCTGCCCCAGAGAGCTGTGGAGGTTGGGTCATTGAATATATTTAAGGTGGACATAGACAGATTTTTGAACTATGAGGGAGTGAAGGGTTATGTGGAGCGGACAGCTATGTGGAGCTGAGCCCAAGATCAGATCAGCCATGATCTTATTAAATGGCGGAACAGGCTCGATGAGCCAAATGGCCTACTGCTGCCCCTATTTCTTATGTTCTTATGTTCTTAGGTAAAACAATCACTGGCAATAGAGAAAAAGTACTAGGTAAACTAAAGGGACTAAAGGTGGAAAAGGTCCCCTGAACCTGATGGCTTGCATCCTAGGGTCCTAGTGGCTGCAGAGATAGTGGATGCATTGGTTGTAATCTACCAAAATTCCCTAGATTCTGGAGATGTCCCAGCGGACTGTAAAACCGCAAATGTAATACCACTATTTAAGAAAGGAGGGAAACAGAAAGCAGGAAGTTATAGACCAGTTAGCCTAACATCCATCATTGGAAAAATGCCGGAATCCATCTTTAAGGAAGTAATAGCAGAGCATTTAAAAATCATAATGCAGTCAAGCAGATTCAGCATGGTTTTATGAAAGGGAAATCATGTTTGACAAATTTGCTGCAGTTCTTTGAGGATGTAATGAGCAGGGTGGATAAAGGGGAACCAGTAGGTGTCATGTATTTGGATTTGCAAAAAGCATTTGATAAGGTGCCACACAAAAGGTTACTGCACAAGATAAGAGCTCACGGGGTTCGGGAAAATATATTCGCGAGGATAGAGGATTGGCTAACAGAAAACAGATAGTTGGGATAAATGGGTCACTTTCAGGTTGGCAAACTGTAAATAGTGGGGTGCCACAGGGATCAGTGCGGGGGCCTCAACTATTTACAATCTATATTAATGACTTGCATGAAAGGACCGAGTGTAATGTAGTCAAATGTACTGATGATACAAAGATAGGTGGGAAAGCAAATTGTGAGAAGGAAGCAAAGAATCTGCAAAGAGATATAGATAGGCTAAGTGAGTGGGCAAAGATTTGGCAGATGGAGTATAATGCAGGAAAATGTGAAGTTATCCACTTCGGGAGTAAAAATAAAAAAGCAACTTATTATTTAAATGGGGAGAGATTAGAAAATGCTGCGGTATAGAAGGATCTGGGGGTCCTTGTACATGAAACACAAAATGTTAACATGCAGGCACAGTAACCAATTCAGAAGGCAAATGGAATGTTGGCCTTTATTGCAAGGGGGTTGGAGTATAAAAGTAGGGCAGTCCTGCTACAGGGCATTGGTAAGACCAAAGCTGGAGTACTGCGCACAGTTTTGGTCTCCTTATTTAAGGAGGGATCATCATCATTGTAAGTGATTTCCCTTAGGTATTTTCAATGCACCCCAACTTTACAATAGTTCTAAAGCTGGGAGTGATTACTGTACTGAAAAGATGAATGAGTCAGGGACGAATACCTTGGTCTCAACGGGCAATGCTTTTATTAATGTTAAAGCACACACCTGCACCCAGTAAAACCACACACACCCTGGTGTGTAAAACAAACAAATGCAGTACAATAACAGTCTGGCCCATCTAAACAGGCCCCTATTGCAAAGTACACATGTCTAAAACCTCCCCTGAAAACCCCTAAGATTTGGTTGGGAGAACGCACGATACCCCCTCACACCATGGCTGTGATCTTAAAAGATGTGAGTGCACAGAGATGATGCTCACCGATTCATTGGCTTACTCGCTGCTTCTCCTGATGAAAACGTGTCTCTTCTGGTTTCTTCTCTCCGTCCCACACGGAGGGTTCGGTTCCTGTAGAGGCGAAGCAGTGAGACCAAGAGAGCAAGCTGTGGCCACACGGCCTCTTTTATACCCCCATACTGTCCGCCCTTTCCGGCCGAATAAAGTTTGTTGTTGTTTCAAGGCTTCCTGTGGGTGTGTCTTCTTTTGGCCCAAGAAAGTTTTTTCCTTGTTTTCGAGGCTTCCTGTTTTGAGTCCAGTGATTGGTTTTCACTTCCGACCAGTCTGGGTTTAATGGCTTTCTATTGTTCTGGTATCTCATCCATGTAATGGTTCGATCACTGATCAGTTCACCTGATCTACCTTTGACGAGTTCACATTGCTTAACAATGGACTCTCCATTTGCCCATCACCTGCAATGAATCTTGGTCATTGTCTTCCCAGACCCCTGCCGATCATTCTAAGTCCAACATGGACAAGTACCTGGGCCCCTCCCGAAAATAGCTTCCAGCTTTTTCTGTGGTGAGAAAAATATGTCCAACAAATCCTTGGAGATTAAAACGCAATGTCCAGATAATGTCCAACAAATCCTTGGGGATTCGATGCTTACATCATCATCATATTGAGGAAGATATGATATTGCGGAAGACTTGCTTCCACTCTAAAAGTGAGTTCTTAGGTGACTCATCAGTCCAATACGGGAATTACAGTCTCTGTCACAGGTGGGACAGACAGTCGTTGAAGGGGTGGGACTGGTTTTCCGCATGGAGGGATATATTTGCATTGCAGGCAGTTGAGGGAAGGTTCATGAGGTTGATTCCTGAGATGAAGAGGTTGTCATATGAAGAAAGGTTTAGCAGTTTGGGCCTATACTCATTGGAGTTCTGAAGACTGAGAGGTGTTCTTATTGAAACGTATAAGATTCTGAGGGGACTCAACAGGGTAGATGCAGAGAGGATGTTTCCCCTCATGGGGAATCTAGAACTAGAGCACATCATTTCAGAATAAGGGTTGCCCATTTAAAATGGAAATGAGGAGAAATTTCTTCTCTCAGATTGTCGTGAATCTTTGGAATTCTTTGTCCCAGAAAGCTGTGGAGGTTGGGTCATTGAATGTATTTAAGGTAGAAATGGACAGATTTTTGAATGATAAGGGAGTCACCGATTATGGGGAGCAGGAGGGGAAGTGGAGTTGAGGCCAGGATCAGATCAGTCATGATCTTATTGAATGGCGGAGCAGGCTCGAGGGGCCAAATGGCCTACTGCTGCTCTTATTTCTTATATTCGTATATTATATTCTTATGTTTCCAGTTCTTGGTCCATAGTCTTGTAGGTTATGGCACTTGAAGTGCATATCCAAGTACTTTTTAAACGTGATGAGGGTTTTTGCCTCTACCACCCTTTTAGGCAGTGAGTTCCAGACCCCCACCATCCTTTGGGCGAAAAAATGTCTCCTCAACTCTGCTCTAATGCTCTACCAATTATTCCCCCTGGTTATTGACCTATCTGCTAAAGGAAATAAGTGCTTCTTATCCTCTCCTCTGTATTCTCTCTAATGCAATCATATCTTTCCTGTAATGTGGTGACCTGAACCATATGCAGTCATCATCATCATCATCATAGGCATCGAGGAAGACTTGCTTCCACTCCAAAAGTGAATTCTCAGGTGACTGAACAGTCCAATATGAGAATTACAGTCTCAGTCACAGGTGGGACAGACAGTAGTTGGAGGAAAGGGTGGGTGGGGAGTCTGGTTTTCCACACACTCCTTCCACTGCCTGCGCTTGTTGTCTGCATGCTCTCGGCGACAAAACTCGAGGTGCTCAGCACCCTCCTGGATGCTCTCCCTCCACTTAGGGCGGTCTTTGGCCAGGGACTCCCAGGTGTCAGTGGGGATGTTGCACTTTATTAAGGAGGCTTTGAGGGTGTCCTTAAAACGTTTCCTCTGCCCACCTGAGGCTCACCCGCCATGTAGGAGTTCCGAGTAGTGCGCTTGCTTTGGAGGTCTTGTCCTCTAGTATGCAGTACTCTTGCTGTGGCCTAACTAGTGTTTTATACAGTTCCAACATAACCTCTGTGCTCTTATATTCTGTGCCTCGGCTAATAAAGGAAAGTATCCCATATGCCTTCTTAATCTACCTTCAGGGATCTGTGAACATGCACTCCAAGATCCCTCAATTTCTCCATATATCTCAGTATCCTACCATTTATTGTGTTATCCCTTGCCTTGTTAGACCTCCCCAAATGCATTACCTCACACTTCTCTGGATTGAATTCCATTTGACACTTTCCTGCCCACCTGACCAGTTCATTGATATCTTTCTGCTGTCTAAAGCTATCTTCCTCACTATCAACAACATGGCCAATTTTTGTATCATCTGCAAACTTCTTAATCATGCCCCTGCCATTTTGAAGTCTAAATCATTGATATATACCACAAAAAGCAAGGGACCTAGTACTCAGTCCTGCGGAAGCCCACCGGAAACAGCCTTCTAATCACAAAAACACCCGTCAACCATTACACTTTGCTTCCTGCCACTGAGACAATTTTGGATCCAATTTGCCACTTTCCCTTGGATCCCTTGGGCTTTTACTTTTTTGACCAACCTGCCATGTGGGACCTTGTCAAAAGCCTTGCTAAAATCCATTAGAATCCATGACATGCGTTCTTGCTAAGCTATAGTTTGTTATTGAAATTGATATTAAACAATCATATTTTAATACATAATTAGCAGTTACATGTTTCCAAAAAAGGAGATTATAGAAACATAGAAACATAGCAACATAGAAATTTACAGCGCTGAAGGAGGCCATTCCGGCCCATCGTATCCGCGCTGGCCGACAAAGAGCCGCACGATCCTTGGTCAGCAGCCCTAAAGTTTACATATAAACCTATGAACAATGATGGAAAGGCAAAGAGCACCCAACCCAGCCAATCCGCCTCACCACAACTGCGACACCTCTTATACTAAAACATTCTACACTCCACCCCAACCGGAGCCATGTGGTCTCCTGGGAGAGGCAAAAAACAGATAAAAACCCAGGCCAATTTAGGGAGAAAAAATCTGGGAAAATTCCTCTTCGACCCATCGATTAAGAACCATTAGTGTACAAATTCAATTGGCATTCTGAGTGGGATTGTAAAGCTTTGCACTTAAATGCAATTTATCCTTATTATGATAATTTTCACAGAACAGGATTCAATTGATATAATTATGGATTTGAAATTAATCATCAAGATATCATCATCATAGGCAGTCCCTCGGAATTGAGCAAGACTTGCTTCCACTCTTAAAATGAGTTCTTAGGTGGCTGAACAGTCTAATACGAGAACCACAGACTCTGAATGTACTGCACTTAAAAGGGGTATAAATCGAAGAGACATACACTGAAGTGATTAACATTATAGTATAATTGACGTTCTACCATCTCCTTGTCTGTTTACTTTTTCTCTGTGCAGCCTCCTTTGATGAAGGGGTGTGAGAGGGAACAGTGTTGTTATGATGTTCTGTGATCAATCATTAGGGGGCACATTTGTGAGAGAGGAACTGTTGGTTCTTTCTCACCAAGGTGGGGTCTGCTCCACTCAAAATTCCATCTAGCAGCTGAAAGAACAACAAACTACATCAGTTGGCAGGGTAGAACACTGAGCAGGGCTGAGACTCAAACCATGTGTTTTAATGATACAGTTCCACTGCCCATTCATCTACCATGTTTAACCTAGGGAACTAGAGCAAAGATAAGATTGTTTTGACCTCTGTTAGCATTGGTACAAAAATCAACAACAATGAAACCGAGTCATTATCCAAAATAAAATAACAGGATTCATATTCTAAATGTTTTCTCTCATTTTTTGGATTGAACATGGAAGCAAATCATGGTATTTACAGAGGCTAGTGGACTGAAAGTGGAGCTTGAATTATTGTTTGTTCTTTAGAAATAAATTGAATTTCTTATTCTCACATAATATAGCATTATATGTGCAGCTGTAATATTTAAATTATACATTTTGCAAACAACAACTCAGTTCAAGCTAGCTAAAACTTAAATAATATAAATAATCATGAGTGGCTATCCATTAATTTCTGTTCATTATTGGGGTTAAGTAACATAAAAACAGCCACCCTGTCTTGCTGAAATGACATTTCCGTTTGTGAAGTGAAACTTTCTTGGACATAACTTTTGGTTCAGTGTATAGTTTACTTAATGTCTTTTGCTGCACAGACACCAGCTGTAATGGGCTTTGATCATTTGCTTATTTAAGATTTTTGATGGTGCTGAAAGCTTCCCTCTTGATTACAGATGAAGTATCTTTTTAAAAGGCCATCCAAGATCTCAGCACAATCAGAGCTGGGAACAGTGCCACTGTCATTTTTCCTCATGAAGCATAAAGCTGTACCACAGTTAGGTCTGGGTTGGTCCTGCCAAAGTACATGTTAGAAACATAGAAACAGAACATAGAAAATAGGTGCAGGAGTAGGCCATTCGACCCTTCGAGCCTGCACCACCATTCAATAAATCATGGCTGATCATTCCTTCAGTACCCCTTTCCTGCTTTCTCTCCATACCCCTTGATCCCTTTAGCCGCAAGGGCAATATCTAACTCCCTCTTGAATATATCCAATGAACTGGCATCAACAGCTCTCTGCGGCAGGGAATTCCACAGGTTAACCACTCTCTGAGTGAAGACGTTTCTCCTCATCTCAGTCCTAAACGGCTTACTCCTTATCCTAAGACTGTGTTCCCTGGTTCTGGACTTCTCCAACATCGGGAACATTCTTCTCGCATCTAGCCTGTCCAGTCCAGTCAGAATCTTATATGTTTCTATGAGATTCCCTCTCATTCTTCTAAACTATAGTGTATAAAGGCCCAGTTGATCCAGTCTCTCCTCATATGTCAGTCCAGCCATCCCTGGAATCAGTCTGGTAAACCTTTGCTGCACTCCCTCAATAGCAAGAACGTCCTTCCTCAGATTAGGAGTCAAAAACTGAACACAATATTCCAGGTGGGGCCTCACCGAGGCCCTGTACAACTATAGCAAGACCTCCCTGCTCCTGTACTCAAATCCCTTTACTATGAAGGCCAACATACCATTTGCCTTCTTCACCGCCTGCTGTAGCTGCATGCCAACTTTCAATGACTGATGAACCATGACACCCAGGTCTCGCTGCACCTCCCCTTTTCCTAATCTGCCGCCATTCAGGTAATATTCTGCCTTTGTGTTTTTGCCCCCAAAGGGGATAACCTCACATTTATCTACATTATACTGCATCTGCCATGCATTTGCCCACTCGCTGAACCTGTCCATGTCACCCTGCAGCTGCTTAGCGTCCTCCTCACAGCTCACACCGCCACCAACTTTAGTGTCATCTGCAAACTTGGAGATATTACACTCAATTCCATCATCTAAATCATTAATATATATTGTAAGAGCTGGGGTCCCAACACTGAGCCCTACGGCACTCCACTAGTCACTGCCTGCCATTCTGAAAAGGACTCGTTATTCCCAACTCTCTGCTTCCTGTCTGCCAACCAGTTCTCTATCCACGTCAATACATTACCCCCAATACCATGTGCTTTGATTTTGCACACCAGTCTCCTGTGTGGGACCATGTCAAAAGCCTTTTGAAAGTCCAAATACATTACATCCACTGGTTCTCCCTTGTCCACTCGACCAGTTACATCCTCAAAAAATTCCAGAAGATTTGTCAAGCATGATGATTTCCCTTTCATAAATCCATGCTGACTTGGACCAATCCTATCACTGCTCTCCAAATGCGCTGCTATTTCATCCTTAATGATTGATTCCAACATTTTCTCCACCACCGATGTCAGGCTAATCGGTCTATAATTACCCGTTTTCTCTCTCCCTCCTTTTTTAAAAAGTGATGTTACCTTAGCAATCCTCCAGTCCTAGGAACTGATCCAGAGTCGATAGACTGTTGGAAAATGATCACCAATGCATCCACTATTTCTAGGGCCACTTCCTTAAGTACTCTGGGATGTAGACTATCAGGCCCTGGGGATTTATCGGCCTTCAATCCCGTCAATTTCCCTAACACAATTTCCCGCCTAATAAGGATATCCTTCAGTTCCTTCTTCTCACTAGACCCTCGATCCTCTAATACATCCAGAAGTTTATTTGTTTCTTCCTTTGTGAAGACAGAACCAAAGTACGTGTTCAATTGGCCTGCCATTTCTTTGTTCCCCAGTATAAATTCACCTGAATCCGACTGCAAGGGACCTACGTTTGTCTTCACTAATCTTTTTCTCTTCACATATCTATAGAAGCTTTTGCAGTCAGTTTTTATGTTTTCGGCAAGCTTCCTCTCATACTCTATTTCCCCCCTGTTAATTAAACCTTTTGTCCTCCTCTTCTGAATTCTAAAATTCTCCCAGTCCTCCGGTTTGCTGCTCTTTCTAGCTAATTTGTATGCCTCTTCCTTGGAATTAATACTATCCTTAATTTCCTATGTTAGCCACAGTTGAGCCACCTTCCCCATTTTATTTTTACTCCAGACAGGGATGTACAATTGTTGAAGTTCGTCCATATGATCCTTAAATGTTTGTCATTGCCTATCCACCGTCAATCCTTTAAGTATCATTTGCCAATCTAATCTAGCCAATTTGCGCCTCATACCATCAAAGTTACCTTTCCTTAAGTTCAGGACCCTAGTTTCTGAATTAACTTTGTCACTCTCCATCTTAATAAGGAATTATACCATATTATGGTCACTCTTCCCCAAGGGGCCTCGCACAACAAGATTGCTAATTAGTCCTTTCTCATTACACATCACCCAGTCTAGGATGGCCAGCTCTCTGGTTGGTTCCTCGACATATTGGTGTAGAAAACCATCCCTAATACACTCCAGGAAATCCTCCTCCACCGCATTGCTACCAGTTAGGTTAGCCCAATCAATATGTAGATTAAAGTCGCCCATGATTACTGCTGTGCCTTTATTGCACACATCCCTTATTTCTTGCTTGATGCTGTCCCCAACCTCACGACTACTATTTGGTGGCCTGTACACAACTCCCTCTAACGTTTTCTGCCCTTTGGTATTCCGTAGCTCCACCCATACCGATTCCACATCATCCAAGCTAATGTCCTTCCTTAATTTCTTCTTTAACCAGCAATGCCACCCTGCCTCCTTTTCCTTTCTGTCTGTCCTTCCTAAATGCTGAATAGCCTTGTATGTTCAGTTCCCAGCCTTGGTCACCCTGGAGCCATGTCTCCGTCGTGCCAATCACATCGTATCCGTTAACTGCTATCTGCGCAGTTAATTCATCCACCTTATTCTGAATACTCCTCGCATTGAGGCACAGAGCCTTCAGGCTTGTCTTTTTAACACACTTTGACCCTTTAGAATTTTGCTGTAAATTGGCCTTTTTGTTTTTTGCCTTGGGTTAGAATTACAAAGGTCGCAATGTTACCATCAACTCTGGTGAAGTGAAGTCCTTCGCTGACTACATAAGGAATCAAGAATTGTTTGCTCTTAATTTACTGAATAAATAAACTAAACTTTTTGGAAGCAATTTTATCTTGTATTTATGACCAATTATTTGCACATATGAATGACAGTCGACTAATGTATTAACACTCTGTACTGGGCTTTGTTCCATAAGGGCATTAGGTTGCACTTGTAGCTCAGCCTAGAAATGACATGAGTCACAATGACCTTGGCTTCATTTATAAAATAATGAAAGAGTTTAGCGAATATACAATGAGAATTGATAGAGTGTAATTAAGTTCAGTGGGCCTCTGATTACAGATTCAAAGCTGAATGGTTTGCTAATTAAGAGCATGCAGTATCTCCTGGAATATGTATAAGGTAAGAAGGTTAACTTACACGGATTCATAAGTTTCCAATATTTAGATTTGAACACAAAATAAATTCAATGGGCATCGTTGGTTTTATGGATGTCTCAAATATCTGCTGCTGATAACTAGTTAATTGATTAATTGTTTTCAAAAGGAAGTGCATCTCCAGACTGTCATGGAGAGGGAAGTACTGGAAATGGAACAATGGTAATTCCACTGAAGAGGGATGCAGCACTGTGTGGACAGATGTACATGAAACGGAATGCCACAATCTATACTACAGTCAGATATTATTAAGATAAACTGTTTTAGCAGGCCTTTTTCAGTAGTTTTCATGGACCTCTGCATCCAAATGATCTTAAAAAATAGTTTCACTTGATAAATCAGAGGTAAATCTATATTGCTTCCAATGCGAGCACAACCATGTCAAGAAACCTTACCTTGAAGTATCAATGTACCCATCCTCCAAGCACTTTGTAATCAAAATGTACAATGGCTTCATAATATATTATATATATTATATATGTATATGTACGAACTAGATCTGAAGAAGACTCAATTTTGCACTGATGGAAGGCTCATTTTGGATTGAGGGATGCAATCCATATCAGTTTATTAGCATTCTCTCCCATATTTTCCCATCATCCCATAAGAACATAAGAATTAGGAGCAGGAGTAGGCCCACCATTTAATACAATCATGGCTGATCTGATCATGGACTCAGGTCCACTTCCCTGCCCGCTCCCCATAACCCCTTATTCCCTTATCAGTTAAGAAACTGTCTATCTCTGTCTTAAATCTACTCAATGACCCAACTTCCAAAGCACTCTGAGGCAGCGAATTCCACAGATTCACAACCCTCTGAGAGAAGAAATTCCTCCTCATCTCAGTTTTAAATGGGCGGTCCCTTATTCTAAGATTATGCCCCCAATTCCAGTCTCCCCTATCAGCTATCCCAGCTGAGGACTGATGGAACCTGTTCCAATGTTTACCGCAGGAGACCCTGTCCCATATGGGTAAGCCAGTGCTCAACAGCCTGCACTATAACATGGTTTTTATGCAGTGTTAATAAAAATTGGGAGTTAAATTATTACTCAAAACACTAGTGGGAGTTGTGTACAGACCACCAAACAGTAGTAGTGAGGTTGGAGACAGCATCAAACAAGAAATTAGGGATGCATGCAATAAAGGTGCAGCAGTTATCATGGGCGACTTTAATCTACATATTGATTGGGCTAACCAAACTGGTAGAAATATGGTGGAGGAGAATTTCCTGGAGTGTATTAGGAATGGTTTTCTAGACCAATATGTCGAGGAACCAACTAGAGGGCTGGCCATCGTAGACTGGGTGATGTGTAATGAGAAAGGACTAATTAGAAAACTTGTTGTGCGAGGACCCTTGGGGAAGAGTGACCATAATATGGTAGAATTCTTTATTAAGGTGGAGAGTGGCACAGTTAATTCAGAGACAAGGGTCCTGAACTTAAGGAAAGGTAACTTCGATGGCATGAGACGTGAATTGGCTAGAATAGACTGGCGAATGATACTTAAAGGGTTGACAGTAAAAAGGCAATGGTAAACATTTAAAGATCACATGGATGAACTTCAACAATTGTACATCCCTGTCTGGAGTAAAAATAAAACGGGGAAGGCTCAACCGTGGCTAACAAGGGAAATTAAGGATAGTGTTAAATCCAAGGAAGAGGCATATAAATTGGCCAGAAAAAGCAGCAAACCTGAGGCCTGGGAGAAATTTAGAATTCAGCAGAGGAGGACTAAGGGTTTAATTCGGATGGGGAAAATAGAGTATGAGAGGAAGCTTGCTGGGAACATAAAAACTGACTGCAAAAGCTTCTATAGATATGCGAAGAGAAAAAGATTAGTGAAGACAAATGTAGGTCCCTTGCAGTCAGAATAAGGTGAACAAAGAAATGGCAGACCAATTGAACAAATACTTTGGTTCTGTCTTCACGAAGGAAGACACAAATAACCTTCTGGAAATACGAGGGGACCGAGGGTCTAGCGAGAAGGAAGAACTGATGGAAATCCTTATTAGTCAGGAAATTGTGTTACGAAAATTGATAGAATTGAAGACCAATAAATCCAGAGGGCCTGATAGGCTGCATCCCAGTGTACTTAAGGAAGTGGCCCTAGAAATAGTCGATGCATTGGTGATCATTTCCAACAGTCTATCGACTCTGGATCAGTTCCAATGGACTGGAGGGTAGCTAATGTAACACCACTTTTTAAAAAAGGAGGGAGAGAGAAAACGGGTAATTATAGACTGGTTAGCCTGACATCAGTAGTGGGGAAAATGTTGAAATCAATTATTAAAGATGAAATAGCGGCACATTTGGAAAGCAGTGACAGGATCGGTCAAAGTCAGCTTGGAATTATGAAAGGTAAATTAAGCTTGACAAATCTTCTAGAATTTTTTGAGGATGTAACTGGTAGAGTGGACAAGGGAGAACCAGTGGATGTGGTGTATTTGGACTTTCAAAAGCTTTTGACAAGGTCTCACACAAGAGATTGGTGTGCAAAATTAAAACACATGGTATTGGGGGTAATGTATTGACGTGGATAGAGAACTGGTTGGCAGACAGGAAGCAGAGAGTCGGGATAAACTGGTCCTTTTCAGAATGGCAGGCAGTGACTAATGGGGTGCTGCAGGACTCAGTGCTCGGACCCCAGCTATTTACAATATACATCAATGATTTAGATGAATTAAGTGTAATATTTCTAAATTTGCAGATAACACTAAGCTGGGTGGCGGTGTGAGCTGTGAGGAGGATGCTAAGAGGCTGCAGGGTGACTTGGACAGGTTAGGTGAGTGGGAAAATTCATGGCAGACACAGTATAATGTGGATAAATGTGAGGTTATCCACTTTGGTGGTAAAAACATGAAGGCAGAATATTATCTGAATGGCGACAGATTAGGAAAAGCGGAGGTGCAACGAGACCTGGGTGTCATGGTACATCAGTCATTGAAAGTTGGCATGCAGCTACAGCAGGCGGTGAAGAAGGCAAATGGAATGTTGGCCTTCATAGCTAGGGGATTTGAGTGTGGGAGCAGGGAGGTCTTGCTGCAGATGTGCGAGGCCTTGGTGAGGCCTCACCTGGAATATTGTGTTCAGTTTTGGTCTCCTAATCTGAGGAAGGATGTTATTGTTATTGAGGGAGTGCAGCGAAGGTTCACCAGACTGATTCCCGGGATAGCAGGACTGACAGATGAGGAGAGACTGGATCGACTGGGCCTGTATTAACTGGAGTTTAGAAGAATGAGAGGTGATATCATAGAAACATATAAAATTCTGATGGGATTGGACAGGTTAGATGCAGGGAGAATGTTCCCGATGTTGGGGAAGTCCAGAACCAGGGGTCACAGTCTAAGGGTAAGGGGTAAGCCATTTAGGACTGAGATGAGGAGAAACGTCTTCACTCAGAGAGTTGTTAACCTGTGGAATTCTCTACCACAGAGAGTTGTTGATGCCAGTCCATTGGATATATTCAAGAGGGAATTAGATATGGCCCTTATAGCTAAAGGGATCAAGGGGTATGGAGAGAAAGCAGGAAATGGGTACTGAGGTGAATGATCAGCCATGATCTTATTGAATGGTGGTGCAGGCTCGAAGGGCCGAATGGCCTACTCCTGCACCTTCTTTCTAGGTTTCTATATTTCTAATACCCTCCATGAATGACAGTATTCCAACAAGTAATTAATCCCAGACTGCTTCCTGAAATAAACTACAAGTTGATCATTATTATATCCACCATATTTCATTTTGATATTTTCTTTTATGTAGGTACATTTTTATTTTTGTTATATTCTACTACAGTCAATAGAGCATTTGGCCTTAAACATTATGAACTACAAATACAGCACAATCAAAGATGATCTGTGTTATCCCTTTAAGAACGATGTCAGCATTTCAGGACAAAATGTACATTTTACCAATGCTTATTGAGAATGTGAGTTGAAATCTTCAGTGGTTTTGCATTTCCTTCTCTGTTCACTATGGTTTTCTAAATTAGGAATTCGAAAAGAATTTGTTTCGCAGAAGAAAATATCTCCAAGTTTGGCAAAGTGCAAAAGACTTCCAGAACAGAATGTGCAGAACACATTAATATTGATGTTGTACTAAATACCCAGATACAACCAAATATTACAACACAGGCCGTGCTGAAGTGATTTAAAATGTACTAATTACTATAATGTCTATAAAAATGCATTAAAGTTACAATAATAAAAGACACAAAAACCTGGTCAAATGCTGTGCAGTTTATTCATTTTTAGCAATACTAAATTAAAAACAAATGAGTGATGAACTGCAAAATTTAACATTCAGCGTATTGTTGGTATTTAATTTCTTAAGATCCTTACTTTTGATAAATACATGATTTTTTGACAATATTATTGACTTTAATTTTTTCAAACATACAAACAATAATGGACAGGAAGCGAGCCTTTGGTCCATCTAGCCAGTCCCACACAATTAAGATATATTGTATATCACAATATATAAACTCTGAACCCCACCCAAAAATCATGTCATCTCCTGGGAGAGGTGAAAAAACAGTTTAAAACATAGGACAATTTAGGAAAGAAATCTAGGCAATTTCTATTCAACAGCGATCCAAGTTAGTTTAGATCACTCTGGCCCTCATAATGCTATGCATACCGACCTTTCGTAAGAGGTGATCTCCACCCTAGCCAGAAACAGGTCGAGCTCTCTCTTGAAGGAATTCAGCAAATCGGCATCCATCGCATGAGCTGACAGCGTGTTCCAGAAGTCCACTATTCTCAAGAAAAAGAACCGCATCTAATCTAGATATGGCTTTAAACAACTTAAAATTGTGACCACTGGTCCTCCCTAATCTATTTTATTCGAACAAACTGTCTACTCAAACACAATCTATTCCCTTCATCATCTTATATACCTATTTTTTAAATAAGTGAATTACCCAAAATGGGGTGCCGGGCTGCACGATGGTGGCCCCGTCGATGCGAGGGCTGCCATGGTTGGGCCGACACAAGAGTTAGCTGAAAAATAAAGATGGCGGCCTGGGCCCTAAAGGCCTCCCATTTAAGGGGCGCCCCGGCGGCGGATGTCCGACAGCTTCGTGGCTCGCAGGGCAATTTCCCCCACGGGGTGGAAAGTGGACGGCACGGGTCGGTGAGGGGTCGGCACGCACAGCGATGATGTCATCACCAGTTGCGCACCACCCTGGGGCGCTAATCACCAGGCGCGGCACTGCCAGGGCAGTGCCTCCCCCAAACCTCCAGGGCAATTTCCCGGGAGAAACCCCTCCCCAGGCGAAAATGCCATTGCGCCCCATTAGCGCCCCCTGGAGGCACTAATGGGGCTATAAAAAGGAGCAATTTCACCCCCAACTTTTTTAAGGGCCTAGAAATTCGGGCATGACCATTTTTAGGTGCATGGGAGCCACAAGGAACATTCACTGCTTCTAAATGAGACCCAAGGCATTCCTGATACTGGGCTAGGCGCCTGAATCTTACCAGTAAAATTGAAATGAGGGGCTGAACCTAAAAATGTTTCGGGCTACCTGACTGTGGCCTTAGGCTGGCACTGCGGGCACACCACCAACGTCGGGATGTATGATAGTTGGCGATCCACAACACCAAGTTTACACCTGGAGGTGAAAGTTAAAATCTACTCCATTAGGTTAGAAATAACCTTGCATGGGCACAAATAAGAAACTACGCTAATCCCAGGACACACATCAAGAACTTTACTAAAGCTCAGACAAAATCTATTTACAAAGAAACAATGCGTAAATTATTAAGGCTCCTCATGACCCTCAGCTGATAACAACTGTGGAAAAAAAACTGACCAAGTAGTTCACAGAACACACACACTTCAACAATCGGCTTATCTTCAGTCTTTATTTATATAATTCTGGAAAAGCTAGCAGTCTTCAGTTTGACTGGTTTGTGGGTCGGTTGGATATACTGGGGAAGAAATTGATTATGGTCTGTTTTTGGGCCATAACCAATGGCACGCAGTCAGCACGCACCCAAATCCGGAGTTTGGAGGCTCGCCCTCGATGGGCCTCGGGCCTCACTTCAATAACTTGAGTGAGCTGCCGGTGCTCGTCGCAATCCAGAGGCAGCCTGCACATTTCAAGTGGATCATCTGTGGACTAGTTACCTTGGTGCATTTTCCCTCAGGCAAGTCCCAGGGTGGGAAGGCTGATGCAGGAGGGGCCGATTACAGGCTAGCTGTGACTATCAGGAGTGCTATGGAGCAAGAAGCAGCACTGCTCCTCCTCCTCTTGGCTCCACAACAAATGTTAAAAGACTGATGAATACTGAGCGGAGAAGGGCTGGCACCTGCTCTTCTCGGCACCGTCCAATACAGGGGGCAGGGGTGTCCTTAAAGAGACATTAGGTTCCTTATTTACATATATAAGGAGCCTTACGCCTGTTTTTGGTGACTGCCTGAAGAAACGTCGGATCCAATTTGGTAATTTTTGGCTCTATTCTGCACCCGAAAAAGGTGTGCAACGGAAGCCAATTTCTCCCTGCATAGTTTCCAATAGACAGGATTAAATATTTTTTGTTGTGTATTTCACTTTCCTCTTTGACGCTATTTTGAATGTAAAATAAAAACATCATGTGCATGGTATCCTTAACAAAAGCAGACACTTTCCCCTCTATTTCCTGCTGTCTTAAATGATAAAGATACAAAGTAGACTTCTGCCACTCCCAGTGAATCCTGGGAGTGTGTAAATAATTACCAAGTGCAAAGGAACTGTCAGAGGAAGGTGCATCCTGGGAGTGCATGTCTCCACCAATTTAAGGAAATGACAATCTGGGCTGCTGTCAACCCAGTTAATTAAAACAAAACACTTGATGTGATGGTTTCCTCTCATCCATGGTCATATAAGCAGCCATCACTTAGTTAGGTGTGCCCATGCTATCTTTCAAAACTCCTTCGGGGAACAAATTTCCATCTTTCCCAGTTTCCTGCAATTATTCAGGCTAAAGCTGGAAAAACTATGTCTCGAGCTTGGAAAAGGAGGGACACTGGAACTCGCTGTTTCCTGTCACCAGAATCACTGCCAAAAGGAGAGGTAAAATGAGGAATTGGCCCATTCTAATAAATGGTGGAATTTTACAAGAGAGTTCTGTTTAATCAGACACATAGAACAGCCATAAATACTATGGACCTGTAAAATTAAACAAAACTTTCTAACTGAAGATAAATACTGCCATAGAAACATAGAAACATAGAAACATAGAAAATAGGTGCAGGTGTAGGCCATTCGGCCCTTCTAGCCTGCACCGCCATTCAATGAGTTCATGGCTGAACATTCAACTTCAGTACCCCATTCCTGCTTTCTCGCCATACCCCTTGATCCCCCTAGTAGTAAGGACCTCATCAAACTCCTTTTTGAATATATTTAGTGAATTGGCCTCAACAACTTTCTGTGGTAGAGAATTCCACAGGTTCACCACTCTCTGGGTGAAGAAGTTCCTCCGCATCTCGGTCCTAAATGGCTTACCCCTTATCCTTAGACTGTGACCTCTGGTTCTGGATTTCCCCAACATTGGGAACATTCTTCCTGCATCTAACCTGTCTAACCCCGTCAGAATTTTAAATGTTTCTATGAGGTCCCCTCTCATTCTTCTGAACTCCAGTGAATACAAGCCCAGTTGATCCAGTCTTTCTTGATAGGTCAGTCCCGCCATCCCGGGAATCAGTCTGGTGAACCTTCGCTGCACTCCCTCAATAGCAAGAATGTCCTTCCTCAGGTTAGGAGACCAAAACTGTACACAATACTCCAGGTGTGGCCTCACCAATGCCCTGTACAACTGTAGCAACACCTCCCTGCCCCTGTACTCAAATCCCCTTGCTATGAAGGCCAACATGCCATTTGCTTTCTTAACCGCCTGCTGCACCTGCATGCCAACCTTCAATGACTGATGTACCATGACACCCAGGTCTCTTTGCACCTCCCCTTTTCCTAATCTGTCACCATTCAGATAATAGTCTGTCTCTCTGTTTTTACCACCAAAGTGGATAACCTCACATTTATCCACATTATACTTCATCTGCCATGCATTTGCCCACTCACCTAACCTATCCAAGTCGCTCTGCAGCCTCACAGCATCCTCCTCGCAGCTCACACTGCCACCCAACTTAGTGTCATCCGCAAATTTGGAGATACTACATTTAATCCCATCTTTGCCTTACAGTTGTTGCATGTGGTACCAAAACCACATAAGGTTCACAAAAGGGAGGGAGACATCTTTCCAAGTATGTTTATTTTTTGAGACATTAAAGTGAAGTCGAGACTGTTTTTTTGTTGTTATTGAAAAGCATGCACAAAGGCTTAGCTGATGCACATGTGCAGCATATGGAAGGTCAGAAAGGCCGGTGGAAACTGTGGCAGCAGCACAATTCTAGGGAGAGATGACAAGACTGGATATTGCAAATATAGGAATTCACTACTTTGGAAGATAATAACTAGGACAAAGCTGATGCTTATAATAGAGGCTTCTGCTGTTTTCACCAATACAATAAAACCTTTTAAACTGTATGAAAATGTAATTACTTTTGTGCTACAATGTCTATTGAAACTGGCTCAGAGTTTGATGCTTTTAATTGTGAGCTGATCTGGACAGAATGACTGAGTTCAAGTTTGTAAAAAGATATAAAGCAAGATCATAAACATGCCAGAAACTTGGGCTAATTCGCTTTGAATACAGCTTCACTCCAACTACTTCACTTCATTACGAATTTAATAATCCAGATCCTCGTTAGGATAGATGAGGGATGGTTAAAAACTTGGGGTCTAAAAGTAGAATTTCAATTTCCTACGTCTCATTCACTAAAAGTTGACACACTGCAACTGAACAATAGAGCATAAAGCTCCAGATTCCACCATTCTGACTGATTAACTGTCTTATCATTCAAATGAACATTAACATTAACTCAAGTAATCACATTTTAATGACCAACACAGCTAATGTTTTCAGACTTTCATTTGACTTTACTTATATTTGAAATCTAATCTTTCACATACTAATGCATCGCTGTATGATTATCATTTATATTAATAATGTAGCTTGTGTTTTAATTTAGATTTTGTTTATTTTTTATATTCAGCTAAAAGAATTCAAGCTCCAAATTTCTGATCCAAGCATAACACATTTAGTAAGTCAGTTAAGTATTTCTCGAAATTAGATCATATTACCACGATCCTCCTGCTTTGTTTAAACTTGCTTTGACCATAGTAATAAACTAAAGGCACAATTTTAACTCCTTTTGCCTAGTAGCAATGGGGCGGTAGCGAATTTACTGTCCATTTCTGCTCTCATTCCACCCGCCGCCAAGACACCCACTTGAATCAGGTGGGATCCTCATGAATCAATGTAAATAGAAGTCCTATTATTTACATAGGACCCACATGCAATTATAAAAGTCTACTGATCCAGGCGTGCACCAAGGATACGACATTCATTAGAACCTGGTGGACAAGAGGAAGGGGCTTCTCCGAGCTCCACAGAATAAAGTGGGCCGCTACCCTTTCTCAAGCTCCTGCCTCTGCAATGCCCTTCCCCCTGCCCCGGGTGTACCTTTATGCTGGCCTGAGGCCCAGAACCATTTGCAGCTCATCAGATATATGTTAATGAAGCTCGGCCTTCAAAATAGACTGGGGATCCCGCCAGGTATTGGGTGGCTGGGCCATGCATTTTGTCAGCTGGCTCTCAGCCTAGAGTCTGCATTTTCCTAATTAACAAATTGTCCCATTCATAGTTGTCAGAATGTCTGAGTTCATTAAACAGCACTGTAGGGGTTACAAATAGGATAGTCCTGCCTTTCCAAAATCTTTTGATAGAAAGGGGAAAAATCATTGCTCGAATCAGAGAAAATAAAGTCAACCATGTGTCTATTTTTCCTTCAGATTCTTCTTCCTTTCCAGAAACATCATACCCTTCAATTCTAGACAGAGGATATAGACGTATCCAATGACCTGAACCTGTTGTGACCTCCTTTGCTTCTACCACAAATACTTAAAGGAATCGAAATTGCTCACCACCTGAAACAAGATGCACCTACTGCTTTTTGCCGTTCATTACTGCCGCAATGGATTTGGCAGCCATTAGAGGGAAATTCAGCGGTATTGGTGGCAGGAATGGGCTGCTTGCAGTGGTGCGGGGCGGAGTGGCCGATTTGGCTGTAAAATGCAGCTGTTGTCGATTTACTCCTAACGAGCCAGCTGCTCCCTGGCCTTCTTAAAGGGCAGGTTTTGGCAGCTAAACCCTGAGCACTGAGTTTGGTCTCTGTTGCTTACAGAGGAATGGCTAATGCCAGAGCTTTGAGGAGGGCCAGCCGCTTTTCAGATGTGGAACTCAAGACCCTGATCCAAGCTGTGGAGGGAAGGAGGCGCGTTCTGTACCCAGTCACAGGCAGAACCACTTGTGCTGTGTTTGTGAATGCCTGGAGAGAGATCACTGTGGAGGTGTCGGGGACCTCCATTCATGATCACACCACCACCCAGTGCCACAAAAGGTTGAACAACATCATTCGACTGATGAAAGTGAGTACATGTTCCCCCAACTCCTCACCTTCCATCTGCGAGCCTCGCCTTCACCTTCTGTTATTTTCCACCTTCACTATATAGTCACTGAAGCACCATTTGATTGGTGAGGCATGTATATATATATGTATGTATGTATGTATGTATATGTGTGTGTGTGTGTACTCATAATGGAGGCTTCCTTTCATGTCAGAGTTACACCTGCATGTAATGGACCAACACTTGCACTAATTGCCGAGGCCTCATGATACCGCTACTCAGCAACCCTTCTTTGCTTTGCAGGCCAAGGTATCTCACAACCACTTGGAACAGCAGAGGACTAATGGGGACGAGCCAGATATCCAGTAGCTGACTCATATTGAAGAAAGGGTGCAGCAGCTAGTTGCCTTCCATGTGGCCGTCACGCATGTTGATCCCACTGGGGGCAGGATCAATAAGTGAACCTTTTCCTTTAATGTCATCTCTCCCTGAACGTCCAAGCACTTACCACACAATGACTTCTGATTGTTGCAAGTTGCAGCCTGCTTGCTGCAATGTCCTGCCTCACCCTCACGTGTCCCCTTGTGCCATTTAAGATTGCAGATGAGGCCCCGAGTGTGAGTCATAGCGACACCGAGACCCTTGAGGTGACGGGGAGCCAAAGTCAGGAAGACACCCTTGAGCCCATTGCAGATATTGCCGGCATGTCGATGAGGCCGAGGAGATGGGAGACACTGCTGCCAGCACCGCGTCACTGCTTCCTATACTCGCATGCACCAGCTCAGATACTGGGAGTCCGCGATCGGGACAGTTAGATTTAGCAGAGGGATCTGCACTGGGTGATGCACCGGGGCCTAGCGGGCTGCAGCATGGTCAAGGGCAAAACTAACCTCAGGTGCCATCTCTCCGGGGGGTGAGTTCGCACGTAAGTTCTGCTGCAAAGGACTCAGGTGGGCCCATCGATGTTGGGGCTTATGAAAGAAGGGTGGAGGCCAATCATCCCCAGATGTTGGGGGCAATAGCAAGGGTGCCAGAGAAACTGTCGCAAGTGGTCAGGAGCGTGGAGGAGTCTGCCTCCTCCCGCATTGTGGACAGCTCTGTACACACTATGGAGCCCATCATTGCCAGTGTGCAGACGATGGTGGATTCCCAGAGTGACCGTGCGGATCCAGCTGTGATGCCGCATGTTGTGGACGATGTGGCAGCTGTCATTACAGCACAGGTGCAAGGTGACAAACGTCTGAGTGCTGCTTTGGAGAGGATGGCTGCTGCCCTGGAAGCTCAGAATGCTCTCATACACTCTGGACAACAGGCTACGGAGTGTTTTACTGCTGTCATCTCTGGTGGCATCAAGACTGTCTGCTCTCATGCAGTCTCAGCTGGATGCCACGTGAGATCTGACTGCTGCCATCGTGGCTGGGTCCACCACAGGGGGACCTTCCGGTGTCGCGCCACCCCACTGCCTGTGCTCCAGCAGATTGGTGGGGATAGTGATGTGCTGCCCTGGGGGAGTGGCACAGGCTCCTCGGACCAGGAGCCTGATGTGCTCTCTCAGGATCACAGCAGTCCTGAGCCAACACCTGCAACTCTGCCATTGTTGCCAAGCATGTAATCGCCCCAGGCAATTCTGACTGAAGGCACCGAGGAAAGTGCGGCTCAGTCTGCAGCCGGCCCTTCCAGGGCCAGAGCTGGTCAAGGTCGTCCTAGAAGGATATCTGTAGGGTGAGAAATGATAATGTGTATGTTTTGCGCATCCATTATTTGTGGTGCAATAAATCTTTATTTTGTGTTTCAATATTTGTGCAGATCTCTCATTTCACTGTGGGCAATGCTATATGAAAGGACTCATTGGTTTGCCCATGGAGATGCACAGATGAAGGGTGAAGTGCGCATGAACTCATTGGAAATAAGCAGCAATGAGATGGTTTAGGACTTCCCTTGCATGGTCCAGATGGTGACGCCGCCTCCTACATGACCGCCAACCAGCAACCTGATCCTCCTCCTCTTCCTGCGCATGGTGCTCCTGCGCCTCCTCCTCCTTGTCCTCTTTCTCTGTTGGTACTGCTGCCTCGTCCTCCAATGGCTGTGCCTTCATGATTGCCAGGTTGTGAAGCATGCAGCAGATGACCACGAATAGGGAGACCTGCTCAGGCGAGTACTGCAACACTCCTGAGCGATTCAGGCAACAGAACCTCTGCTGAAGGATTCAAATGGTCTGCTCAATGATGCACCAAGTGGCTGAATGAGAGTCATGGTAGGATTGCAGCGCAGCAGTCCTGGGGTTGCGAAGGGGTGTCAGCAGCCAAGTGCAGAGTGGGTAGTCCTTGTCTCCAAGGAACCAGCTGCAATCTTGGTTTGGCCCAGCAAAGATGCCTGGCACAGGATGAAAGCATTGTGGCTGCTGCCAGGATACCGGGCATCAACTGCCACGATTTTGTGCTTGTGGTTGCGCACCCGCTGAACATTGAGGGAGTGGAATCCCTTGTGGTTTCTGAAGATCTCGGGATGGTTCTGTGGCGCCCTCAATGCGACGTGGGTGCAGTCTATGGTGCCCTGAACCCTGGGGAAGTCCGCAATCTGCCGCTCCAACTGCTTCTCTCTGCTTATCGGGAAGGAGGTGTAGACCCTTCTCCTCTAATAGAGAGCATCTGTCACCTGACGGATGGAGCTATGCACGGCAAACTGCGAGATGTTCGAGATGTCTGCTGTTGCAGCTTGAAAAGATCCAGTCGCATAGAAATTGAGTGCGATGGTCACCTTGGATGCGATGTTTAGAGCTGTCCTCAACCTTGTTTGAGGCTGGAGGTCTGGCTGCAGGAGCTTGCACAGCTCTGACATGATGTCATTGCAGAATCGCAGTCTCCAGAGACACTGGTTATCCATTAGGTCCATGTATGAGAACTGCTGCCTGTAGACCCTTTGTCGATAGGGCCTCCTGCCACCACGTTTGTGTAGGTGTTTTCCTCTCACAGCTGACTCGTTGCCTTCTCCATCCTGCTCTTGTTGGTCCTCGCCCTCTGCAACCTGCTGCTGGCAATCATCTGCCTCCTGTGCCTGCTGCCTCCTGTCCATCTCGCCCACTATCTGGTGCAGGGTCACTGTACCTGACCCTCCTCCTGACGGCAGGTGCTTCCTGAAGTCCTTCCTGGAGCACCTCTCTGGGTTCAGATCTGTCATCATTTCCATGGCCTTCTGCATGTTCCTCAGCGATGTATGCTGCGTCCCTTGCCCACTACCCCTCCAACCATTGGAGACGGAGCGCCTTCTCCTGCGTATCCCCTGATGTGCACAATGTGCAGGAGGCATTCCGTTGCCAACACTGACCACATTTAGTTGTCCTCCACAAGCAGAGCCTCCAGAATGGTGGCTCTCTGTTGTCGACGTTGAAGATCCTGCCCCACTATCAATCAATCCCGATGTGAACAAGGCAACTGGCAAAGTTTGGAAAAGTCCGAAAAAATCTCAGCGACAAAAATGCTGCTATACGCAACAAGTGGTCTTGATCAAGCACTGTCACGACTGAAAAACCTGTCGTTGGCACCAGCAGGCGGCCGGAAGACATTTTGAGGTGAATTTAACTTCCGAGGCGGGTCCGTTGCTGCGCTCTGATGACATCATTAATGACGCATCTGAAGAGCGGGGCAGAAGTCGGGGGAATGGAGCAGATCTCCACACCGCAGCAAAAACCCATTAAGGTAATTCCGCAAACGTTGGCCAGTTCACCGTGACTCAGTGGCCATTCTACGCCGTCCTGTGGCCGAAGAAAGTCATGCATTTATACTGTGCCTTTCATAACCTCAGGACGTCTCAAAGCATTTTGAAGTGTAGTCACTGTTATTCACACCACACACTTTCATAATAGAGATCAACAGTACAAGGATAAGATTCATAATTTGTAATTTATTATATAACCCACTGCCACTTTTGGAGACCTGTTAAGTTGCGTAAATAGTCTCTGGAGTATCCTTTTTAAAAAAAACCTCCACACAGCCAAACTTCCAGTATGTCCAAAGTCACACAAAAAAACCATTACATTTCAAATCCATCATGAGAACACACACATAATGCATAAACTTAATTTAATAAAAATAGCTTAATTTCTTATCAATTTAGCTGATATCTTTTTCAAAGATATTTTTATAAATTATCTAATAAAAACACTTTAGATCCAAAATTCATTCGGATGAATGCTGACTTCAAATACCATATTGTGGATTTTCTATAATCGATGTATTTAATGTTATGCAGACAAGTCCCCAATCTATCTTAGGCCTCCCGCTCAGAGATCATCAGGGACAGTAAGAAATCACATTGTAATATGGGGAATTAAAAAGGGGTGACCAGTCAAAGGTTAGTTGGTGCTTGACAAATTTTAATAAATTTTTTGAAGAGGTGACTGGCTGTATAGATAAAAGGAATGCAGTTGTTGTCGTATATATTTATTTTCAGAAGGAGTCCAATAAGGTTTCTCACAGGATGATTGCTACAAAATTAACAGCTGCATTGTATACGAGGAAATGTAGCAGTGTGAATAGAAAGTTGGTAAATGAGCTGGAAGCAAAGGATTAAGATTAATGGCAAGCTAATGAAAAGTTTTGTTAGGACGAAGAGAGAAGATTATTTCTTGGGCCAGAAGTGCCCATCAGTTTGCTTTTAATTATATTAAGATTTTCCCGGATTATGTTATTTAGATGTCTGTCCAAAATCCTAAGAGGCCAAAATTGATCATTCTGAAAAGGCTTCCGACCATCTGAAAGCGGTGGCTAGGGGCGGTGCAGAATGGCTGCTGACTCTCCGCGGAGGTGCTACCATTTTGGAAATTGTCCTAATTTACTTTTGGAGCGGTGCCCAGGACTGCTCTGTCCATTTTCCCGCCGCGGCATGCAAACGCCGACTCCTTACCGACTGGTGGGGACCCCCTCATGAAATTGCCCCTTGGAAAATTGCCCCTTTCCCAGTATTGCCCGGCGGGAGCAGCCCTGCCGCAGGTTGGTACTCCCGACAGCTTTGTGGTGTATGGCGGTGCGGCTGCCCTTAAAGGGGAGGGCACACTGCTACGGCTGCTATGTTATTTTTTTTCTTGCGTGCCAGGCCATTGACCCCACCGAAACCCTCCCTGGTGGCCCAGTATCTGTCACTAAAGTGGCTGCAGAGTTCGCAGTGACTCTCCCTTTTAACTGAAGGGGAGAGAAGTTTTAACGCACCAGCACGATGATGTCTTCATATATAGGGGCCAAGTTTCGGCCTGAGTTGCTCCTGTTTTTTTGGAGCAACTGGTTTAGAATGGAGTATCTTAGAAATTGCAATTCTCGGCATTTAGTTTGCTCCAGTTCTAGTCAGTTAGAACAGTTTCAGTTTGGAACAGATTATTTTTTTCAAAAGGGGGCTTGTCCGGCCACTTACGCCCATTTTGAAAGTTTAGGCAGTGAAAACATACTCCAAACTAACTTAGAATGGAGTAAGTGTAGATTTTTGTATGCTCAGAAAAACCGTGTCTACACTTAGAAAATCAGGCGTAGGTTACAAATCAGGCGTAGGGAATGGGGGGAGTGGGTTTAAAGGGAAGTTTACAAACATCAATCACTTCAGTTTTACAAATAAAGAGCCATCATCAATAATAAATACATCAATAAATCAACTAATAAAATCAAAAAAAATTAATAAAAAATTTTAAAAATCAATAAATAAAACATTTTCTACTTACCGACTGCAGCACCGGGAGACCTCCAACAACGTGCTGGGACTGCACCGCCCAGTGTGCCTCTGTCAGTGTCTCTATCTCTCTGTCTGTCTGTGTGTGTGTGTCTCTCACTCTCTGTCTGTCAGTGTCTGTGTTTCTGACAGCGAGGGGAGGGGAGTAGGGAGGGGGAGAAGGGGATGGGGAGGGAGAGGGGGAGGAAGGTAGAGGGGGGTGGGGGTGGAAGGAGGGGGAGAGGGGAGGGGGGAGGGAGGGAGGAGGAGGAAGAGGAGGAGAAGGGGGGGAGGGAGGAGTTGAGGGACAGAGGGTGAGAGGGGGAGGAAGGGGAGAGGGAGGGAGGGAAGAGAAGGGAAGGAGAGGGAGGAAGGGGGGAAGGGAAGGGAAGGGAAGGGAAGGAGAGGGGAGAGGGGGGGAGGCGGGAAGGGAAGGGAAGGGAAGGAAAGGAAAGGAGAGGAGAGGAGGGGAGAGAAGGAAGCTGAACGGCCGGGCTCGAGACTTCGGGCTGGATTTACAGGTAGGTGGCGTCGGGTCTCGGGTCTCAGGTCTCGGAGGTTGGGGGAGGTGGTCACGGAGGTCGGGGGGCTGGGGGGGCGGGGGGAAGGGAGAGTCGCGGAGGTCGGGGGGGCGGGAGAGTCGCGGAGGTCAGGGGAGGGAGAGTCGCGGAGGTCGGGGGAGGGGGGAGGGAGGGTCGGGGGGCGGAGGGGAGAGAGTCATGGAGGTCAGGGGGGTGGGGGGAGAGTCGCGGAAGTCGGGGGGGAAGAGTCGCGGAGGTCGGGAGAGGGGGAGAGTCGCGGAGGTCAGGGGGGTGGGGGGGAGAGTCGCGGAGGTCGGGGGGGGAAGAGTCGCGGAGTTCGGGGGGGAAGAGTCACGGAGGTCGGGAGAGGGGGAGAGTCGCGGAGGTCGGGGGGGGAAGAGTCGCTGAGGTCAGGAGAGGGGGAGAGTCGCGGAGGTCGGGGGGAGAGAGTCGCGCAGGTCGGGGGGGTAGAGAGTCGCGGAGGTCGGGGGGGGTAGAGTCGCGGAGGTTGGGGGGGTGAAGAGAGTCGTGGAGGTCGGGGAGGTGAAGAGAGTCGCGGAAGTCGGTGGGGGGGTGGGGGCGGAGGTCGGGTTGCCCGGGGGTGGGGGAGCGGAGGTCGGGTCGCCGGGGCGGGAGAGCGTGGGTCGAGCCGGGTCCAGTCCGGGGTGCTGGAGTCAAGTTGGGTCGGGTCCAGTCGGGTGGGAGGTGAGCCTAATGCACGCAGCCCCAGTGAGGCCATTCGGCCAGGGCTAGGGGCTGCGTGCTTCGGGCACCTCCCACAGTTTTGGGCGCCTGGAGCTACTGCACATGCGCGCCCACTGTAGCGCATGTGCAGAGGTCCCAGCACTGTTTTCAGCGCAGGGACCTGGCTCCGCCCCCCACAGTTCGTGCTGCGCCGCGCCCAGCTCCAGAGGACCTGCAGGGAGCCGGAGAATAAGTGAGTTTTTTTTAGACACACTTTGTGGCGCGAAAAATGGGCGTCCAGGTCCGGGCTGCGCCATTTTAGGCGCGGCCCGAAACTTGGGCCCATAGTGTGGTATTCTGTCATCTGCCTAATCTTTTGAAATGGTCACCAGGACGAACAGGGTATGTTATTTATAGAGGTGCATTTGAGTAATCCCTATCGTAAGATTTGTCGTAGCATTTTGAGGCTATTTCTGCACTTTTTTTCTCTTGCTATTTCTTTCTTTCCTATTCCAGTTAGTTGCTCAGGACTCTGTAAGTGGTTTTGATCCTAACCCAATTGCTAGATGAACGGTTCGAATCGCCCCCGCCTTACGAAAGTTCTAGACACAGGAATTATTATTCAGAGTGTAAATGAAATGACAGACAGACAGAGTGTAAATGAAATCACAGACAGGAATGCTTTGGTAAAAAATCGTGCTTATATTTATTTGGTCTAACATACACTGGCTAAAACATGCACTACTCAACAAAATCACTGTCTCTGTGGAAAATAAAATCCAGGTTACAAACAACATACACACAGTACAGAAATGAGACCTAGTAACTTGCAGTAATTCCCTGGTGGATTCTAACTCTACCCTACCAACAAATCACCCTCCCCAGAATAGCCCTGCAAAGCTTAACTTCTGAGAAAACCCTGAGCCCTTACCCAGCTTGTCTGGGGTCTCTGGTTACTGGCTTGGGACACTCTCGATCATGCTCACCACCACATGCAGCCGGTTTCCTTTCTCAGCTCAGCTGTGGGAAGTTATTGCCTGGTCTTCAATCTCGGTGGCTTCTTCTGCGATACTGCGGCCCCTTCCTCTGGTACATTGATCTTGGAGTAGCGAGAGCAAGAGGGAGAGAAAGGAGTCTCTCTAGATACAAGCTTTACTCCAAGCTCCAAGCTTCAAGCTAAAAATAAACTGGAAAAGACCCTGTTTTTATGGGAGTTATGCTACCCCTATCTTTCCCGCCAATCTTTAAAATCCCTTTGTTTCTAAGCACGGGTACTTAGTCAGTGATGGGCCATCCAACCCATATGAATTGGGCTGATGGCTCTTAATCCGGGCATCTCTCTGAGTCTTTGTGTTCCTCCTTGGCTGGCCAGGCTAGTGGGTTCATTGTTTCTGTTTTTCCTTCTGAGATGGAGGTGAAAAGCGTTTTTGCATATTAGAGTGGCTTTGTCAATGGCCCCCGCTTCCTGGCCGACAGCTCTTTTGTCAATATTCATGGCGCCCTTCCTTTAGCTGTGACTGGTGGGCCACCCCGTTCTGGATGACTGACAGTTCTTTTGTCGCAATTAACTGCCATGCAGCCTCTGGAGTTTTAATAAAACCAGCTTTTTCACTTATCTGCGCAGGGTGACCCCATAAAATCCACTAAATATTCTCGACTGAGTCAATTCCTGAAACAGAAACTTTGCGATCTCTTCAGGACTCCAGATGGGTGTAAGTGGGTTCCATCGTGAGGAGCAAGTCTATGCCCGAGAAATAGCTTGGACTACTGAAGACCAGGAAACCTTTATCCGCAGATCTCGTTCAGTGTTTTTATACATGGGACTAAGTGAGCACTCAATGTGGTCAGAGGGCCTGGAGAATCCTATCGTCATGGCAGGCAAGCACAACATTTTCCGGCTTCCTGGTTCTGGTGAGTGCAAGAGATGTGCCCATAGTGGTGCCTGCAGAACTCATGCAAATTAGATAACCTGAGCAAGTGATGCATTCAATAGTCTAGCCAGCACATAAAAAATAAGGAAAACAAATCTATCATATTCAGTGAAACATGAACACTGAGAGCTAACAAGGAAATTAAATATTGACGATAAGCAAAAAAGCTTGTGTTATAAATTCAGCAGAGAAAGAGAAGAAACGAAAGATATGGAGGGAGAAATTGGAAGTATTAGCGCTGGCCGCAACCACCATGAAATGACGAAAAGACAGCGGCCGGTGCTCTTCCGCCAGTTGGTGAGGAATCCATCGGCACCGGCCATTTTGGAGCTACCGGTAATGCTGCTGGTAAACACTAGCTCAGGACATTTAAATGACAGAGATGATGACATCAGTGAGTGTGTAACACTCACTCAACGTCCGACCTCCAATTGGATGTAGCCACTTACCTTACCGTCAGCGCAGAACAACGACAGGGAGAGCTGTCACCTACAAGCAGGCTGCAGTAGCGTGATTTAAAGGCACCATCCCCAATTAGCTGCACCTGACATTGTTCCACAGTTTCAGTGGCTATTTGCTACTTCCTGAAAATGAAACAGCTTTCCTTAGCTTTTCAAGTTTTTTTTTGTAACAGGGAGTGCTGATTCAAGTGCAGAAGTCCATTTTTATTTTTTAAAGGCTTCTGCTCATAACACGCCCTCACAGTCATTGGGGTTGTATTGGCAGTTGACCTCACCCTCCAAGACCTACGGCAGAGGGAGCAAAGGCAGCGAGGAAGATGGGAACCTGCACCCAGAGACAGGAGAAGGAGGGCCCTGAGGGCTCTCAACAGGAGGCCTTAGCCACCTAGGGTCTTCCGACAGCACTTCTCCGACCACTTAAGCGAGGAGCAGTGTCTTAGGAGGTTACGTTTCACCAAGGAGGTGGTCATGGAACGCTGCCACCTCCTGCACCAGACCAGTAGCCTGAGAGGAGGGCCGACCACGGCTCTCCCAGGGGCATTCAAGGCCACCATGGCACTCAATTTCTTTGCCAGTGGATCATTCCAGTCTCCAGCAGGAGACATAGCTAACATCTCTTAGTTTGCCATCCACCGCTGTAACCGGGAGGTCATTCAGACTCTCTTCAACAGGAGAAAGGATTACATTGTCTTCTCTCTGAACAGGACGAGAAGCAAGACAAGTGTGTATGTGGCTTTGCCTGGATAGTGGGCTTCCCCATGGTGCAGGGCACCATTGATTGCACCCATGTGGCTTTGTATAACAATGCTGAGATCTTCCATAACCGCAAGGGCTACCACTCTCTTAATGTGCAATTGATGTGCGACCATGTCAACGCTTCCTGATGGTCAATGCCCGGTATCCTGCCAGCAGTCATGATGCCTTCATCTTGTGCCAGTTTGGTATGCCAGCAATCTTGCAGCCACCACGTCAAACCTGAGGGTGGCTGCTCAGAGACAAGGGCTATCTGCTCTTCACCTGGCTCATGACTCCCCTCTGCAACTCCAACACTTGTGCCCAGCACTCATTTCATGAGAGTCAAGCCTCCACGAGGAACATCATTGTGCAGGCCATCGGGCTGCTGAAGCAACACTGCCTTGACTGCTTGGGGCCCTCCAGTATATGCCAGAGCTGGTGTCCCATTTCAAGCTAGTCTGCTGCATGCTCCACAATTGGTCCCCGATCCCTGTTGCACACCACATCCTCATCATACCATCACTGTGTCATGGAATATCTCATCGCTCTCCTGGGCACAAAGCTGAAATAAGACACCCCATTAAATATTCCAAACAATTAATAAATTTATCAATAATCACAAGGCACATATTTATAAAAGTAAAACTACTTTAACAGATGTCAGGTCTGTCAGTGCTGAACAGACCGGACATGCAGTGGTGGGGGAGGCAAGTTAGGTTATTATGACCTTGTTATGGCTCTTTAAACAGTATTTTGAGCTCACCGTTACATTTTATATGATTATACTATTAACTAATCACCCTGAACATTGATTAAAACACCCAAGTACTTATCCTTGTGTGGTTAGTTGGTGTGATTGGACTAGAATCAGAGTGAGTGTGAGGGGTGGCCAGTGTGATGAGGGAGTGATAATGTAGCTAGAGAGGAATGTGTGGAGATGCAAGGGACATTGGTTTGAGTAAGGACGTGTCGAAGTAGGGAAGGCAGAGGGATGGGGATGTGATGAGTGGCACAGCAGGATGATGTTGAGTGTGGCTTTGCAGTAAAGTTTCGTGATCTACTGAGATAGAAACATAGAAAATAGGTGCAGGAGTAGGCCATTCGGCCTTTCGAGCCTGCACCGCCATTCAATGAGTTCATGGTTGAACATGCAACTTCAGTACCCCATTCCTGCTTTCTCGCCATACCCCTTGATTCCCCTAGTATTAAGGACTACATCTAACTCATTTTGAATATATTTAGTGAATTGGCCTCAACAACTTTCTGTGGTAGAGAATTCCACAGGTTCACCACTCTCTGGGTGAAGAAGTTTCTCCTCATCTCGGTCCTAAATGGCTTACCCCTTATCCTTAGACTGTGACCTCTGGTTCTGGACTTCCTCAACATTGGGAACATTCTTCCTGCATCTAACCTGTCTAAACCCATCAGAATATTAAACGTTTCTATGAGATCCCCTCTCATTCTTCTGAACTCCAGTGAATACAAGCCCAGTTGATCCAGTCTTTCTTGATATGTCAGTCCCGCCATTCCGGGAATTAGTCTGGTGAACCTTCGCTGCACTCCCTCAATAGCAAGAATGTCCTTCCTCAAGTTAGGAGACCAAAACTGTACACAATACTCCAGGTGTGGCCTCACCAAGGCCCTGTACAACTGTAGTAACACCTCCCTGCTCCTGTACTCAAATCCCCTTGCTATGAAGGCCAACATGCCATTTGCTATCTTAACCGCCTGCTGTACCTGCATGCCAACCTTCAATGACTGATGTACCATGACACCTAGGTCTATTTGCACCTCCCCTTTTCCTAATCTGTCACCATTCAGATAATAGTCTGTCTCTCTGTTTTTACCACCAAAGTGGATAACCTCACATTTATCCACATTATACTTCATCTGCCATGCATTTGCCCACTCACCTAACCTATCCAAGTCACTCTGCAGCCTCATAGTATCCTCTTTGCAGTTCACACTGCCACCCAACTTAGTGTCATCCGCAAATTTGGAGATACTACATTTAATCCCCTCGTCTAAATCATTAATGTACAATGTAAACAGCTGGGGCCCCAGCACAGAACCTTGCCGTACCCCACTAGACACTGCCTGCCATTCTGAAAAGTACCAATTTACGCCTACTCTTTGCTTCCTGTCTGCCAACCAGTTCTTAATCCACGTCAGCACACTACCCCCAATCCCATGTGCTTTAGCTTTGCACATTAATCTCTTGTGTGGGACCTTGTCGAAAGCCTTCTGAAAGTCCAAATACACCACATCAACTGGTTCTCCCTTGTCCACTCTACTGGAAACATCCTCAAAAAATTCCAGAAGATTTGTCAAGCATGATTTTCCTTTCACAAATCCATGCTGACTTGGACCTATCATGTCACCTCTTTCCAAATGCGCTGCTATGAAATCCTTAATAATTGATTCCATCATTTTACCCACTACCAATGTCAGGCTGACCGGTCTATGATTCCCTTTTATCTCTCTCCCTCCTTTTTTAAAAAGTGGGGTTACATTGGCTACCCTCCACTCCATAGGAACTGATCCAGAGTCTATGGAATGTTGGAAAATGACTGTCAATGCATCTGCTATTTCCAAGGCCACCTCCTTAAGTACTCTGGGATGCAGTCCATCAGGCCCTGGGGATTTATTGGCTTCAATCCCATCAATTTCCCCAACACAATTTCCCGACTAATAAGGATTTCCCTCAGTTCCTCCTTCTTACTCGACCCACTGACCCCTTTTATATCCGGAAGGTTGTTTGTGTCCTCCTTCGTGAATACTGAACCAAAGTACTTGTTCAATTGGTCTGCCATTTCTTTGTTCCCTGTTATGACTTCCCCTGATTCTGACTGCAGAGGACCTACGTTTGTCTTTACTAACCTTTTTCTCTTTACATATCAATAGAAACTTTTGCAGTCCGTCTTAATGTTCCCTGCAAGCTTCCTCTCGTACTCTATTTTCCCTGCCCTAATCAAACCCTTTGTCCTCCTCTGCTGAGTTCTAAATTTCTCCCAGTCCCCGGGTTCACTGCTATTTCTGGCCAATTTGTATGCCACTTCCTTGGCTTAAAACTATCCCTGATTTCCCTTGATAGCCACTGTTGAGCCACCTTCCCTTTTTTATTTTTACGCCAGACAGGGATGTACAATTATTGTAGTTCATCCATGCGGTCTCTAAATGTCTGCCATTGCCCATCCACAGTCAACCCCTTAAGTATCATTCGCCAATCTATCCTAGCCAATTCACGCCTCATACCTTCAAAGTTACCCTTCTTTAAGTTCTGGACCATGGTCTCTGAATTAACTGTTTCATTCTCCATCCTAATGTAGAATTCCACCATATTATGGTCATTCTTCCCCAAGGGGCCTCGCACAATGAGATTGCTAATTAATCCACTCTCATTACACAACACCCAGTCTAAGATGGCCTCCCCCCTAGTTGGTTCCTCGACATATTGGTCTCGAAACCCATCCCTTATGCACTCCAGGAAATCCTCTTCCACCGTATTGCTTCCAGTTTGGTTAGCCCAATCTATATGCATATTAAAGTCACCCATGATAACTGCTGCACCTTTATTGCATGCACCCCTAATTTCCTGTTTGATGCCCTCCCCAACATCACTACTACTGTTTGGAGGTCTGTACACAACTCCCACTAATGTTTTTTGCCCTTTGGTGTTCTGCAGCTCTACCCATATAGATTTCACATCATCCAAGCTAATGTCCTTCCTAACTATTGCATTAATCTCCTCTTTAACCAACAATGCTACCCCACCTCCTTTTCCTTTTATTCTATCCTTCCTGAATGTTGAATACCCATGGATGTTGAGTTCCCAGCCCTGATCATCCTGGAGCCACGTCTCTGTAATCCCAATCACATCATATCTGTTAACATCTATTTGCACAGTTAATTCATCCACCTTATTATGGATACTCCTTGCATTAAGACACAAAGCCTTCAGGCTTGTTTTTTTAACACCCTTTGTCCTTTTAGAATTATGATGTCGTGTGGCCCTTTTTATTTCTTGCCTTTGTTTACTCGACCTTCCACTATTGCTTTTTACCTTTCTACCATCTGTTTCTGACTCCATATTACTTCGCCCTATCTCGCTGCATAGGTTCCCATCCCCCTGCCATATTAGTTTAAACATTCCCGAACTGCATTAGCAAATGTTACCCCCAGGACATCAGTTCCAGTCCTGTCCAAGTGCAGACTGTCTCTTTTGTACAGGTCCCACTTCCCCCAGAACTGGTTCCAATGTCCCAGGAATTTGAATCCCTCCCTCTTGCACCACTGCTCAAGCCACGTATTTATTCTAACTATCCTGCTCCCTCTACTCTGATTAGCACGTGGCACTGTTGCAATTCAGAGATTACTACCTTTGAGGTCCTACTTTTTAATTTAACTCCTCGTTCCCTAAATTCAGCTTGTTGGACCTCTTCCCGCTTCTTACCTATATCGTTGGTACCTACATGTACCACGACAACTGGCTGTTCACCCTCCCTCTCCAGAATGCTCTGCAGCTGCTCCGAGACATCCTTGACCCTTGCACCAGGGAGGCAACATACCATCCTGGAGTCTCAGTTGCGGCCGCAGAAACTCCTATCTATTCCCCTTACAATAGAGTCCCCTATCACTATCGCTCTCCCACTCTTTTTCCCGCCCTTCTGTGTAGCAGAGCCACCCATAGTGCCATGAACCTGGCTGCTGGTGCCTTCCCCTGGTAAGTCATCTCCCCCAACAGTATCCAAAATGGTATATCTGTTTTGGAGGGAGATGACCGCAGGGGACTCCTGCACTACCTTCCTGTTCTTGCTTTGTCTCTTGGTCACCCATTCACTATATGTCCTAACCCTTACCTGCGGTGTGACCAACTCACTAAATGTGCTATCCACAACATTCTCAGCATCGCGCATGCTCCAGAGTGAGTCCATTGAAAGCTTTGCACCACTGCAGCCAGCTCCTCCTGATGACATCCCTGATTGTATCCTCCTGTGCAATGTGCAACCAGGCTACATTTATCTCCTGGAGAGGTCTCTTCCTCCATTGGCAGGGAAGAGAATCTCCCTGCGTGCTGTGACTCCCTCCATAAACATGAGGGAGTCATGGGAGAGCAAGGGTGCCTGGGTGCAGCCGTGCACATCTGTGCAGTGCTTGTCAGTGTTTACAATACCTCAATGCTGTAGAACAATGGCAGCACAAATGTCAAAGTAAATTTGTGCATGGTCCCTTTAAGGAAACCAGCTGATGTAGCATCATCAAACGACATCATCAGACCCGTTCCCTTCAATTGGCCAGAAAACGCGCTGGGTTGGCTTAACAAGCCCAATTACAGTAAAATCATTTCACAGAGTGGGCTGGAGCCAACAGTGAGGTCGGGACCTGCCACTGACCCCGGCCACACTGGCCCCGCTGAGGTTGGGGAAATCGTGGCCTCAGTGTCTGTCTTCCGTGTGGCTTTTCCTATTCTAGTGCTCTGCCGAAGTGCTCCACCAGTGGCTGCTGCATAATTGGTGGAAGGCTGCTGACTATCAGTGAGGTAGACTGCAGAAGGCATTGCAGGATGATTTTGCACAGCTTCAGACCTAGAAGGCCCGACTGTAGGCTGCAACACCTTGACATGGGTGACAGCTGTCTGGGCTGGCTGGCTGACAGACAGCAACAAGGGCACTGGTGGAATGGCAGTGGTGAGAAGAGGAATGCAGCCACTCCCCCGGAATGGAGCATCAGCATTCCTAGCAACCTGTTGGAGCACAGATTGCTGGCCTGCAATGACACCTGGCAAGCCCCAGTCGACGGTGGTCAACCTAGCCATGATGGCAGCAATCAGAGCTTGGGTGGCTCTGTGATCTCACGCCACATGGTCCTGGATTTCTATGGCGAGGGCTTCCTGCCAGTTTGCGGGTAAAATGCCGCTCACCTCCTTTGCACCATGGAGATCGATGCCTGGAAAGTTTAGTCAGAGAACCTACGGACTCTCTCCCTCTGTCTATGTTCTGCTATCGTCACTTGTAAGTGTTGCTTCACCATCTGCCTCTTCACTGTGTTGTAGGGGCAGCTGAACAGCCGAGTAGCCTAACAATGAGATGCTGCAGCATGAATGCATCTTTCATTTATGCAGTAGAAAAAGTCTGTGGCTGTCATGACTGTGACTTAGACAATCCCCGATATTGGTCCACTTGTTCAGTGTGACACCAATGCGCAGCAGGTTTAAGGCTGAAGTCATGACTAAAATCATTTTAATGAAGACTGAGGACGAATTTTGCATCTTAACTAGATCATTTTCAGGTGGCGCAGCTTAATCTCATTCCATCTCAACATAGAAACATAGAAAATAGGTGCAGGAGTAGGCCATTCGGCCCTTCAAGCCTGCACCGCCATTCAATGAGTTCATGGCTGAACATGCGACTTCAGTACCCCATTCCTGCTTTCTCGCCATACTCCTTGATCCCCCTAGTAGTAAGGACTACATCTAACTTCTTTTTGAATATATTTAGTGAATTGGCCTCAACAACTTTCTGTGGTAGAGAATTCCACAGGTTCACCACTCTCTGGGTGAAGAAGTTTCTCCTCATCTCGGTCCTAAATGGCTTACCCCTTATCGTTAGACTGTGACCCCTGGTTCTGGACTTCCCCAACATTGGGAACATTCTTCCTGCATCTAACCTGTCTAAACCCATCAGAATATTAAACGTTTCTATGAGATCCCCTCTCATTCTTCTGAACTCCAGTGAATACAAGCCCAGTTGATCCAGTCTTTCTTGATATGTCAGTCCCGCCATCCCGGGAATCAGTCTGGTGAACCTTCGCTGCACTCCCTCAATAGCAAGAATGTCCTTCCTCAAGTTAGGAGACCAAAACTCTACACAATATTCCAGGTGTGGCCTCACCAAGGCCCTGTACAACTGTAGCAACACCTCCCTGCCCCTGTACTCAAATCTCCTCGCTATGAAGGCCAACATGCCATTTGCTTTCTTAACCGCCTGCTGTACCTGCATGCCAACCTTCAATGACTGATGTACCATGACACTCAGGTCTCGTTGCACCTCCCCTTTTCCTAATCTGTCACCATTCAGATAATAGTCTGTCTCTCTGTTTTTACCACCAAAGTGGATAATCTCACATTTATCCACATTATACTTCATCTGCCATGCATTTGCCCACTCACCTAACCTATCCAAGTCACTCTGCAGCCTCATAGCATCCTCCTCGCAGCTCACAATGCCACCCAACTTAGTGTCATCTGCAAATTTGGAGATACTACATTTAATCCCTATGTCTAAATCATTAATGTATAATGTAAACAGCTGAGGCCCCAGCACAGAACCTTGTGGTACCCCACTAGTCACTGCCTGCCATTCTGAAAAGTACCCATTTACTCCTACTCTTTGCTTCCTGTCTGCCAACCAGTTCTCAATCCATGTCAGCACACTACCATGTGCTTTAACTTTGCATATTAATCTCTTGTGTGGGACCTTGTCGAAAGCCTTCTGAAAGTCCAAATACACCACATCAACCTTGCCATTTTCTTGGCCATAACCAATTTTTAGCTTATGGAACTTTAAGGTCTTGAAAGAAGAAATGCCAGAAGAAAGAAGGATTACTACAAATGGCTTTGACATCACAGTAAATATATATACCACTCATCAAGTCAAGGTTCAGACAGAGCCCGGCAATATATAAAGAAAAGGCCGATAAATCCAGCAGACTGATAAAATCCAGAGGCAAATAGAGCAAAGACTATCAGCTGGTTGGAAGGAAATAGGATTTTTGTCAGAATCAAGTATTGTCCAACACCATGATAACATCTGGGGATATTTTTTCAGGGAAAGGATGGAATTGTGCAATTCTTAAAAATTCCATTTTAGTGAGCACAATTTCAAACATAAACATATTAATAAGAAGAACATAAGTTATGATTGTGTGTTTTAGAAAAAATGAAAACTCTCATATCCTGAAGCGACCCATGCATTAGAGAATGATTCCTTCTGTACCGAATTTGTGTAAACAAGTAAAAATGTAAAAACCTTTTGGAAACATTCAATGCAATAGGGATAGATGAGATCTCCAGTGTAGGTACTACCTTTGGCACAAGTGACTGAATGGCCTCCTTCTGTACCAAAGTTGCCGTAATTTAAAAAAAGGAGTTAACCTGTAAAGTGTTCGAAAGCTTATAAGAACATAAGAACGTAAGAAATAGGAGCAGGAGTAGATCATACGGCCCCTCGAGCTTGCTCCGCCATTTAATCAGTTACTTCAGAGACCATGGTCCAGAAATTAAACAAGGGTAACTTTGAAGGTATGAGGCGTGAATTGGCTAGGATAGATTGGCGAATGATACTTAAGGGGTTGACAGTGGATGGGCAAAGGCAGACATTTAGAGACCGCATGGATGAACTACAACAATTGTGTATCCCTGTCTGGCGTAAAAATAAAAAAGGGAAGGTGGCTCAACAGTGGCTATCAAGGGAAATCAGGGATAGTATTAAAGCCAAGGAAGTGGCATACAAAATGGCCAGAAATAGCAACGAACCCAGGGACTGGGAGAAATTTAGAACTCAGCAGAGGAGGACAAAGGGTTTGATTAGGTCAGGGAAAATAGAGTACGAGAGGAAGCTTGCAGGAAATATTAAGACAGACTGCAAAAGCTTCTATAGATATGTAAAGAGAAAAAGGTTAGTAAAGACAAACGTAGGTCCCCTGCAATCAGAATCAGGGGACGTCATAACGGGGAACAAAGAAATGGCAGACCAATTGAACAAGTACTTTGGTTCGGTATTCACTAAAGAGGGCACAAACAAACTTCTGGATATAAAAGGGGTCAGAGAGTCTAGTAAGAAGGAGGAACTGAGGGACATCCTTATTTGTCGGGAAATTGTGTTGGGGAAATTGATGGGATTGAAGGCCGATAAATCCCCAGAGCCTGATGAACTGAGTCCCAGAGTACTTAAGGAGGTGGCCTTGGAAATAGCGGATGCATTGACAGTCATTTTCCAATATTCTATAGACTCTGGATCAGTTCCTATGGAGTGGAGGGTAGCCAATGTAACCCCACTTTTTAAAAAAGGAGGGAGAGAGAAAATAGGAAATTATAGACCGGTCAGCCTGACATCGGTAGTGGGTAAAATGATGGAATCAATTATTAAGGATTTCATAGCAGCGCATTTGGAAAGAGGTGACATGATAGTTCCAAGTCAGCATGGATTTGTGAAAGGGAAATCATGCTTGACAAATCTTCTGGAATATTTTGAGGATGTTTCCAGTAGAGTAGACAAGGAAGAACCAGTTGATGTGATGTATTTGGACTTTCAGAAGCCTTTCGACAAGGTCCCACACAAGAGATTAATGTGCAAAGTTAAAGCACATGGGATTGGGGGTAGTGTGCTGACATGGATTGAGAACTACTTGGCAGACAGGAAGCAAAGAGTAGGAGTAAATTGATACTTTTCAGAATGGCAGGCAGTGACTAGTGGGGTACCGCAAGGTTATGTGCTGGGGCCCCAGCTGTTTACATTGCACATTAATGATTTAGACGAGGGGATTAAATGTAGTATCTCCAAATTTGCAGGTGACACTAAGTTGAGTGCCAGTGTGAGCTGCGAGGAGGATGCTATGAGGCTGCAGAGTGACTTGGATAGGTTAGGTGAGTCGGCAAATGCATGGCAGATGAAGTATAATGTGGATAAATGTGAGGTTATCCACTTTGGTGGCAAAAACAGGAAGGCAGATTATTATCTGCATTGTGTTCCTAACACAGATGAGGCTGCACATAGGGAGGTTAAAGTAACAGTGAGCTCAGTCTTTAATAAGACAGTCCAAAGTGAGGAACAGGCCTTAGGGGCCGGCTTATATACAGCACTCCCAAGGGATGCTGGGATGAGCTCCCTGGTGGCGGAACATGGGAGTGCATGCTTTACAGATACACAACATCACTCCCTGCCCCAAAAGTCAAAATGAAAACTATTTACAAGGTGAGGCGGTCGGGTGCCTTTCTTTCCCTGGTGGACCGCCTCGGTACAAATGTCTGTTCTGGTGTGTTGGCTGTGCCCTCACTGGGCTGGTGTGTTGTTGGCCCTGCAGGGCTGTTAAGTGAGCCTAGCCTTGCTGGGCTGTTGGGCGTGATGGGTTTGATTTCCTGGTCTGGCGTGGTGTCGTTGATCCTTTGGGTGTGTGTTGTGGGCTCGAAAAAGGTGGTGTCTGCTGTGGGTTGTTCAGGGCAGTCTGTGAACCGCAGCCTCCTTTGGTCCAGGTGCTTTCTGCAAATTTGTCCATTGTCTAGTTTGACTACAAACACCCTACTCCCTTCTTTAGCTATCACCGTGCCCGCGATCCACTTGGGACCATGTCCATAGTTTAGCACATACACAGGGTCATTCAGATCAATTTCCCGTGACACAGTGGCGCGACCATCGTTTACATTTTGTTGCTGCCGCCTGCTCTCTACCTGATCATGCAGGTTGGGGTGAACCAGCGAGAGTCTGGTTTTAAGTGTCCTTTTCATGAGTAGCTCAGCCGGGGGCACTCCTGTGAGTGAGTGGGGTCTCGTGCGGTAGCTGAGCAGTACTCGGGACAGGCGGGTTTGGAGTGAGCCTTCTGTGACTCATTTAAGGCTCTGTTTGATGGTTTGTACTGTCCACTCTGCCTGCCCATTGGAGGCTGGTTTAAATGGGGCCAAGGTGACATGTTTGATCCCATTGCGGTTCATGAATTCTTTAAATTCGGCACTGGTGAAACATGGCCCATGATCACTGACCAGTATGTCAGGCAGGCCGTGGGTGGCAAACGTGGCCCTCAGGCTTTCAATGGTGGCGGTGGCGATGCTTCCCGACATTATTTCACATTCAATCCATTTTGAAAACGCATCCACCACCACTAGGAACATTTTACCGAGAAACGGGCCCGCATAGTCGTCATGGATCCTCGACCATGGTCTGGATGGCCAGGACCACAAACTTAGTGGTGCTTCTCTGGGCACGTTGCTCAACTGAGCACATACGCTGCATTGCCGTACACAGGACTCTAAGTCAAAGTCGATACTGGGCCACCACACGTGGGATCTGGCTATCGCTTTCATCATTATTATACCCGGGTGTGTGCTGTGGAGATCCGAGATGAACGTCTCCCTGCCCTTTCTTGGTAGCACTACGTGGTTACCCCACAACAGGCAGTCTGCCTGAATGGACAACTCGTCCTTTCGCCGCTGGAACATTTTGATTGGCTCTTGCATTTCAACGGGGATGCTGGGCCAGCTCCCATGCAGTACACAGTTTTTTTACGAGGGACAGCAGAGGAACTTGGCTGGTCCAAGTCCTAATCTGGCGGGCCGTGACAGGTGATTTATCATTTTCAAATACTTCCATGTCCATCAACAAGTCTGCAGGCTGCGCCACCATCAACAAGTTTGCAGGCTGCGTCATTTCCACCCCCGTGGTGGGCAATAGTAGCCGACTGAGAGCATCCGCACAGTTCTCGGTACCTGGCCTGTGGTGGATGGTATAGTTATACACTGATAGCGCAAGTGCCCATCTTCGCACGGGGTAGCCTTGAGGAGGAATTCATGGAATGCATATGGGATTGTTTCTTAGAACATTATGTTACAGAACCTACAAGGGAGCAAGCTATCTTAGATCTGGTCCTGTGTAATGAGAAAGAATAATAAACGATCTCCTGGTAAAAGATCCTCTCGGAATGAGTAATCACAGTATGGTTGAATTTGTAATACAGATTGAGGGTGAGGATGTAGTGTCTCAAACGAGCGTACTATGCTTAAACAAAGGGGACTACAGTGGGATGAGGGCAGAGTTAGCTAATGTAGACTGGAAACACAGACTGAATGGTGGCACAATTGAGGAACAGTGGAGGACTTTTAAGGAGCTCTTTCATAGTGCTCAACAAAAATATATTCCAGTGAAAAAGAAGGGCGGTAAGAGAAGGGATAACAAGCCGTGGATAACCAAGGAAATAAAGGAGAGTATCAAATTAAAAACCAATGCGTATAAGGTGGCCAAGGTTAGTGGGAAACTAGAAGATTGGGAAAACTTTAAACGACAGCAAAGAATGACTAAGAAAGCAATAAAGAAAGGAAAGATAGATTTCGAAAGTAAACTTGCGCAAAACATAAAAACAGATAGTAAAGCTTTTACCGATACATAAAATGGAAAAGAGTGACTAAAGTAAATGTTGGTCCCTTAGAAGATGAGAAGGGGGATTTAATAATGGGAAATGTGGAAATGGCTGAGACCTTAAACAATTATTTTGCTTCGGTCTTCACAGTGGAAGACACAAAAACCATGCCAAAAATTGTTGGTCACGGGAATGTGGGAAGGGAGGACCTTGAGACAATCACTATCACCAGGGGGGTAGTGCTGGACAGAATAATGGGACTCAAGGTAGACAAGTCCCCTGGGCCTAATTAAATGCATCCCAGGGTATTAAAAGAGATGGCGGAAGTTATAGCAGATGCATTCGTTATAATCTACCAAAATTCTCTGGACTCTGGGGAGGTACCAACGGATTGGAAAGCAGCTAATGTAACGACTCTGTTTAAAAAAGGAGGCAGACAAAAGGCAGGTAACTATAGGCCGGTTAGTTTAACATCTGTAGTGGGGAAAATGCTTGAAGCTATCATGAAGGAAGAAATAGCGGGACATCTCGATAGGAATAGTGCAATCAAGCAGACGCAACATGGATTCATGAAGGGGAAATCATGTTTAACTAATTTACTGGAATTCTTTGAGGATATAACGAGCATGGTGGATAGAGGTGTACCGATGGATGTGGTGTATTTAGATTTCCAAAAGGCATTCGATAAGGTGCCACACAAAAGATTACTGCAAAGATAAAGGTACACGGAGTCAGAGGAAATGTATTAGCATGGATCAAGAATTGGCTGGCTAACAGAAAGCAGAGAGTCAGGATAAATGGGTCCTTTTCGGGTTGGAAATCGGTGGTTAGTCGTGTGCAACAGGGATCGGTGTTGGGACCACAATGTTTACAATATACATAGATGACCTGGAAGACGGGACAGAATGTAGTGTAACAAAATTTGCAGATGACACTAAGATTAGTGGGTAAGCGGGTTGTGTAGAGGAAACAGAAAGGCTGCAAAGAGATTTAGATAGGTTAAATGAATGGGCTAAGGTCTGGCAGATGGAATACAATGTCGTAAAATGTGAGGTCATCCACCTTGGAAAAAAAACAGTAAAAGGGAATATTATTTGAATGGGGAGAAATTACAACATGCTGCGGTGCAGAGGGACCTGGGGGTCCTTGTGCATGAAACTCTTTTGGAGTTTACCTGAAAAAACATAAACATTAAACCGTGCCACCCGCCCTGGATGACACACCAGACATTTACAAGGCCCTTTTTTTTCTTTTTTGTGTTTTTTTTTGTGTTTTTCTTTTTTTTTGGGGGCACTAAAATCACATTTTTTCCTCCAGTGCCCCCTATAAAAGGGGAGGGGGACACTAAAAGCACCAGCAATTAAAACAAATTAAACTTTAAAACATAAAATCAAATTAAAATTTGGTTGCCGGGCGTGACGATGCACTCCAGTCCCTCCGGTGCCCACCTCTCGCGGAAGGCCGCGAGCGTACCGGTGGACACCGCGTGTTCCATCTCCAAGGACATCCTGGCGCGGATGTACGCACGGAAGAGAGGCAGGCAGTCAGGTTGAACAACCCCCTCGACCGCCCGCTGCCTGGACCGGCTGATGGCACCCTTGGCCGTGCCCAGAAGCAGTCCTACGAGGAGGCCCTCGGACCTACCCGCTCCCCTCCGCACAGGGTGCCCAAAGATCAGGAGAGTGGGACTGAAGTGCAGCCAGAATTTCAGGAGCAGCCCCTTTAAATAATAAAACAGGGGCTGCAACCTCGTGCATTCCATAAAAACATGGAACACGGACTCTTCCAGACCGCAGAAATTGCAGGCGGCCTGGGAGTCCGTGAACCGGCTTAAATATTTGTTGCACGGCACTGCTCCGTGCACCACCCTCCAGGCCAAGTCCCCGATGAATAATGGGAGGACTCCCGCATAGAGTGCCCTCCATCGGGGACCCCCGCCTCCTCCGGACGGCAAGATGGTACGCCATGGCGTGTCCGGATGGCCGGCGAAGATGGCAAATTTGAGAGTGTGCAGGAGCAGCCCGTACAGGAAACCCCTCCGCGCGGAACTGAAAGGCACGGAGGGGATTTCCTCGAGGCGGCTCAAGTTGTGAGGCGCCGGCTCCTGAGGGAGGTTCCGGGGTTTGGCGCCGATGAGGAATTCCGTCCGGACGGGGGTCAGTTCGGACGGGATCTCCCCACGTGCTTGAGCCTCCTCGATGCACCTCACAGAGTCAGGGCCCAAAGCTGTTTTTAGCGACTCGATGGCTTCGGCCGCGCGGCAGACGTTGGCTAAATTTAGGCGCCGCGCCAGCGTGCCTGGCGCCATCCAGCCCGCTCCTCCACCATCGAGCAGGTCCCTGACCCTGGTCACCTCACCAGCCACAGCCCTCTCTTCCGACCGCCACATAAAACCTCGGTCGTGGAGGTACGGATTCCCGAGCAGCGGCTCCTGCAGGACAGCCGCCACTCCAGCCGGCGGAGAGCTGCGCTTGGTGGAGACTTTGTTCCAGACCCTGATAAGTTCCTTGTAAAAGACAGGCAGCTCCTGGAGGGCGGTCCTGACACCCCCCAAGTTCACAAACAGGAGCTGCGTGTCGTAATTGAGGTCGCGCTGCTGGCGGAAGAAATACGTCGCCAGAGCACACCTCCTAGGAGGGGGCTCGACGTAAAGGTATCTCTGCAGGGTCTGAAGATGGAAAGTCGCGAGCTGGGCGCTGACGCACACCAACGACTGACCGCCTTCCTCAAGCGGGAGACTCAAGACCGCGTCAGAGACCCAGTGCTTCCTGTTGTTCCAGAAGAAGTCCACCAGCTTCTTCTGTATCTTGGTGACAAACGCAGGGGGAGGGGTCAAAGTGACCAGCCGGTACCACAACATTGCGGCCACCAGCTGGTTTATGACTCGCGCTCGACCCCTGTAGGACAGCACTCGGAGCAGTCCTGTCCAGCGCCCTAGGCGAGCGGCGACCTTGGCCTCCAGCTCCTGCCAGTTCGCCGGCCAGGCTTCCTCATCGGGGCTAAGGTAGACTCCCAGATAGAGGAGATGGGTCGTGCTCCAGGCAAAAGGCCTGAGCTCCTCCGGCAGGGAGTCCACCCGCCACTGACCCACCAGGAGTCCGGAACATTTCTCCCAGTTGATTCTGGCGGAGGATGCGGCCGAGTAAATCTCCTGGCACTCACGCATCCTCCGCAGGTCAGCGGGATCCTCTACCGTGAGGAGCACGTCATCGGCGTAAGCCGAGAGGACAACCTCCACGCCCGGCCCTTGCAGAGCCAGTCCCGTCAACCTCGTCCGCAGGAGGCGCAGGAAAGGCTCCACGCAAACAGCATATAACTGGCCGGACATGGGGCATCCCTGGCACACCCCTCTCCTAAAGCGAAGGGGCGCCGTCAAGGACCCATTAACCTTAATCAGACACTCCGCGGCGGCGTACAAAAGTCGGATCCGGGCGACGAAATGCGTCCCGAACCCGAAAGCGCGCAGAGTTCCGAGCAGATAGTCGTGATCCACCCTGTCGAACGCCTTCTCTTGGTCGAGGGATAGGAAGGCGACCGACAGACCAGCCTCCTGGGAATGATGGATGAGGTCCCGGACCAGATGGATGTTGTCGTAGATTGTCCAGCCCGGGACCGTGTAGGACTGGTCGGGGTGGATCATGTGGTCCAGCACGGCGCCGAGGCGAGCAGACATTGCCCTGGCGAAGATTTTGTAGTCCGTGCTGAGGAGGGAGACCGGGCGCCAGTTCTTAAGGAGGCGGAGATCGCCCTTCTTAGGCAGCAGGACGATGACTGCCCTGCGCCAAGGGAGGGGCATCTCCCCGGTCGCCAGACTTTCCCCCAGGACCCGCGCATAGTCGCTCCCCAGGACGTCCCAGAACGCCCTGTGGAACTCCACGGTCAGCCCGTCCAGCCCTGGGGATTTTCCCCTCGAGAGCCGGTCAAGGGCACTGGTCAGCTCCGCCAGGCTTAGCGGAGCTTCCAAATTTTCACCGCCCTCCGGGCTGTCTTTCGGCAGGTCCTCCCACAAAACTCTACGCGCTTCCTCGCTGGACGGATCCGGAGAGAACAGAGCCCCGTAATATTCACGGGCCCTGTTGTTGACGCCCTCCGGATCCGAGACGAGAGAGCCGTCGTCGGCCAGCAGCGTCAAGAGCTGCTTACGGACACTCTGCCTTTTTTCCAGCGAGTAGAAGAAGGGGGAGCCGTGGTCCAGATCCCGCAGGAACCGGATCCGCGACCTCACGAACGCGCCTCGGGACCTGACGAGCTGCAGGTCCTTCAGCGCGGCCTTCTTCGCTTCGTACACTGTCCGCAGGGCCGGGTCCTCGACGACTTGACCGAGACGGGATTCCAGGTCGAGCACCTCTTTTTCTAGGCGCCCGACTCCGGCTGCCCGCCTCTTGGTCGACCCCCTCGCGTACTCTTGACAGAAGACGCGGACGTGAGCCTTGCCCACGTCTCACCATAGCCTCAAGGAGGGGAAGCCCCCCTGCTTCCTTCTCCAGTCGGCCCAGAATCGACGGAACGAGCCCTGGAACCGCTTGTCCTCCAGCAGCCGGTTGTTAAAATGCCAGTACCCGGACCCCGTACTTGCACGGAGCGAAGCGAGCTCCGCCCACACCAGCTGGTGGTCCGAACACGGCACCGGCCGCATGGAGGCCGCCGGGACGCAGGAAACGTACGCCCGAGACACGTAAAGGCGGTCGACTCTGGACCATCCTACTCCAGGCCTCACCCAAGTAAAGGCGCTGGAGTCGGGGTGGAGATTTTGCCAGACGTCCACCAAGTCGAAGGACCTGACCAGGTCCCTCAACTTCTCCATCACCGTCATGGTCTGCGGGCCACCGGAGCGGTCCCTCGCCTCGAGGGTGCAGTTAAAATCCCCCCCGAGGACAATGCAGTCGCCGACGTCGACGGAGCCAAAAAGAGCGGACACTTCTTCGAAGAAGCGCGCCTGCTGCGGGCCGGGCTGAGGGGCGTACACGTTCACGAGATGGAGCGGCACGTCCCCCAGGCGAACCGTTACGTGCAGCAAGCGGCCTGGCACGGGCTCCTCAACCCCCAAGATCTCCGGCTGAAAATGCGGGCCCAGCAAGATGGCCACCCCACTAGAAGTGGCGGTGAGGTGGCTCATGCGGACCTCTCCTTGCCATTCCAGGAGCCACGTGGCTTCGTCTCCCGGAACGGTGTGGGTTTCTTGCAGGAAGCACACCGCATATTTCCCCTCCCGCAGGAGCGAAAAATTGTCAAATTTACGGCGTGCTCCTCTGCCGCCGTTGATGTTGAGGCTGGCTATGGTTATCTTCATGGCAAAAGCATAGTGCAACCTCTACCTTAACCTATTGCGGGGGAGGGAGCGGAGTCTTTTGTTGACCTCCACTCCTTCAGCAGCCCAGCGAGGAACTTTTTGAGCCGGCGCAGCTCAAGGCCTTGCACCCTTGATAAGGGCCCGCCCGCAGCCATGGTTTTAGCGGCGACGCGGACGGAAGCGATGAGCAGCCCCGGCTTGGACCATCTTTCCCGGGCCAGATGGGCTCGGTTGCGGCGACCCTGGCTCTCGATCAAAAAGTCCCGGAGTTCCTCTACGGGAATGAGGGGGGACTCAGCGGCGGGCACGAGGAAATCCACCGCCTCACTGGCGATGGACTCGAGATCTTCACCCGCGTCCTCCACTGAGTCCCCGTCCCCCTCCGGGAGGTCGCCGTTAGCAGCCGGCCCGTCGACCGCACGAGGTACGGCAAACGGCCCGGCCGCTCCATCCGGCCCTGGCTCTGCCCCGATCCCACCCCCAGGATCGTCAGCAGATGAGTCCCCACTGGGCTCTTTTAGAATTGGTGCTGGGTCGGGAAGCGACAGCGGAAGGGGTTCCTCCTCCGCCCCAGGAACCAGGGAACAAGGAGAGACCCGGCCATAGAAAATCCCCAGGCCCTCCAAGCGCTCCAGCTCCAAAGTAGGGGGCGAGGGTGGGTGTTCCTCCCCCTCCCCGCCGCCACCCCCCGGCCCAGCGTGTATAGATTCATTAAAAGTGTTAATACTTTGTATTTCTGCAGAGTCGAGCAAATCCCGGGGAAAGTTGGATATTGGCTGGGCGGGCTCAGGTTCGGCCTTTTCGGCCCCGCCCACCTCAGTCCCCGGGATGCTCGACCCGGCGGCTACGCATTCTTCCGCTGGCCCCACGCCCCCCACGACAGGCAGATCTTTCACGCCATCCCCGGGAGGCAGCGGCTTGGCAGCCTCGACTGCCTCACCCTCCCCGGGGACAGATTTCTTGTGCCTACGGCGCAGTTTGGGGGCACCGGTGGGGGACGCGGGACACGCGGCGGGCACCGACTCACTCTGTGGAGGGATGTTGTTCCCCCCCCGCCTCATTGGAGCGGCGCCTCCTTTTTTTCCTGGGGGGGCACGGAGACAGGGAGACACCCGTGTCTGCCGAGGCCTCCCGCTCCACTCCCCACTTTTTCTTATCTTGCCCGCGCCCGAACCCCTCTGCGGTATTAGTCAAGGGCTCGGGCACGGGCTCAGGGCACCCCGCGCTCGCCGGTGACGGGGTTGGGCCGAGCGCGGTGAACAGCTTGTCTGGCGCACTAAGGGGACCCGCCTCTAGGTGTTTCGCCTTCTTCCGCGCCTTCTTTCCGGCCGGAGGCTCTCCCTCCCCCCCGCCGGAGGCCGTGAAAACAAAGGCCCCCGACGATGCCTGCGCACCCACAGCTCCCGGCATGCGGACGCTACTAGGGGGAGGGGTGGCGGCGGCGCCAGCCTTGTCCGCCCTCGGTGGTTTGGCAGCTTTGGAGGCGGGGCAGTTCTTGCGAACGTGCCCCACCTCCCTGCAGGCATGGCACCGCACGCTGTCCGACGTCCAAAAGACGCGGTAGGCAGTCCCCTCGTGCACCACATTAAAATTGCCCTCTGTCGTCTCCTCCCGCGCCAGCCGGACAAAGAGCTGGCGGCGGAAGGAGAACACATGGCGCAGGCTGTTCTCCCTGAGGCCAAGCGGTATGGGGTTGATCCCCGACCTTACCTCCCCCAGTTGGTGTAGGTGAGGGAGGAGGAGCTCAGCGGGAACAAAGGGCGGGACGTTTGATAGAATGACCCTCTGCGCGTTGGCCTCGAGAGGGTCCACCGGCAGGAACGCCCCGCCCACCGTGAGCCCCTTTTCAATGGCCTGGGACACCGCCTGCTCCGACCCCAGGAAGAACACGGCCTTCCCAGACATCTTGGAGGCTGCGACAATGGCCGAGGGGCCGACTACCGCAGCCATCGCCCGCACGCACTCCTCAATGCTCATTGTGGGGTGAGTGTAGCTCTTGACCCCGTGTTTCATAGTTATAAGTCTGAATGGTGGCAGGGCAGCAGGTGGCGCAGGAGGTGCCGTGGATGTGGATGCCGCCTGCGCATAAGTCCTAGCTGGCTCTGCCACCGGCGTAGATGGGGTCGCCATCACGGGGTCCCTTTAAGGGCTACACCCACCCCAAAGTCACAGGCCTTAATGGTCTTTAAATGGCCTTGTTTAATAGACTGAGCAGAGGAGCTCTTAACGAGGCACACCTCTTCCCTAGTTGACAATTGGTGAGGGGCCTTGCTCCCTCTGCTCAGTTGTCTTAATTGTTTTATATTTTTCCAATCAATTTGGGAGGAAAAGGGCTCTCAGAGAGAGAGGGGAGAGACAGAGAGTAACAGAGAAAGAGAGTGGGGGGTGGGAAGGGGGGAAACTGCGAGGGCAGGTCTCCCCTCGCAGCTGTGGGTGGGTGCAATCCCCAGATGGCAAACAAAAATAGTCTTTGGGGTGATCATCGGGTGAGGGGAGAAGATGTCTTCACCTGGTGCAGCTGGAGCCACACAGGCACACACTCCCAACGATGTTAATTAGGGTGGATTAATTGTTTCTTCAGCCTGGTAGCTCCAGCTATCCCAGGCTAGGCAATGGGGGAGGGGTGCTTCAAAGGTGTGTGGGGCCTAGTTGTAAGCAAGGCCCCCACACACACTTCCACACACACACACCCCCCGCGATGTTCCGGCCCCCGACTGGTCTTCTTTCCTCCCCCCACCGATACAGCAAAGTCTTTTAGGGACTGCACCAATACACCCACCTGTAGAATGGTAGAGTCTCCCTCCTTCCACACTGGATGTTGTTGTTGGTCTTTCCCCCTCTCTCCAACTCTTTGTAGAAATGGTGAAGTTGTTCAAGTTTTCTGCTTTTTCCTCCTCTCCCTCTGGGTGAAAGTTGGTAGTGAAGCCCCTTCCTTCCTTCCTTCTCTTCCTGGGCTGATTCACAGGCCCAGCCAGGAGCAAAAGCAGCAGCTCCTTCTCTCACTGCTCACAGCTCCAACTGTTTAGGCCACGCCTCCACTGCTCCACAATTGGCCCAGGTGCAGCAGCTAATCAGGAAGGCGAATGGAATGTTGGCCTTCATTGCGAGAGGGATGGAGTAGAAAAGCAGGAAGGCCCTGCTGCAACTGTACAGGGTATTGGTGACGCCGCACCTGGAGAACTGTGTGCAGTTTTGGTCACCTTACTTAAGGAAGGATATACTGGCTTTGGAGGGGGTACAGAGATGATTCACTAGGCTGATTCCGGAGATGAGGGGGTTACCTTATGATGATAGATTGAGTAGACTGGGTCTTTACTAGTTGGAGTTCAGAAGGATGAGGGGTGATCTGACAGAAATATTTAAAATAATGAAAGGGATGGACAAGATAGAGGCAGAGAGGTTGCTTCCACTGGTCGGGAAGACTAGAACTAGGGGGCACAGCCTCAAAATACGGGGGAGCCAATTTAAAACTGAGTTGAGAAGGAATTTCTTCTCCCAGAGGGTTGTGAATCTGTGGAATTCTCTGCCCAAGGAAGAAGTTGAGGCTAGCTCATTGAATGTATTCAAATCACAGATAGATTTTTAACCAATAAGGGAATTAAGGGTTACGGGGAGCGGGCGGGTAAGTGAAGCTGAGTCCACGGCCAGATCAGCCATGATCTTGTTGAATGGCGGAGCAGGCTCGAGGGGCTAGATGGCCTACTCCTGTTCCTAATTCTTATGTTCTTATGTTCTTATGTTCTTTGTATGCGGGCTGAGGCATTAGTATTTATCCCCCTGTTTTCAGCGACAGGGATTTGAGGGGCTTGTGATCGGTTTCCAGTTCAAATGTGAGGCCAAACAGGTACTGATGCATTTTCTTTATCCCGAACACACACGTTATTGATTCTTTCTCAATCATGCTGTAGGCCGTCTCAGCCTTTGACAAGCTCCTGGAAGCATAGGCGACAGGTTGCAATTTCCCCGCAACGTTAGTTTGTTGTAATACACACCCGACTCTGTACGACGATGCGTCACATGCTAGCACAAGTCTTTTACATGGGTTATACAATACAAGCAGCTTGTTGGAGCATAAAATGTTTCTGGCTTTCTCAAAAGCAATTACTTGTTTGTTTTCCCCATACCCAGTTCTCACCTTTGCGCAATAACACATGTAGGGGCTCTAAAAGGGTTCTTAACCCCGGTAGGAAGTTACCAAAATAGTTGAGGAGTCCCAGGAACGACCGCAGCTCCATGACGTTCTTTGGCCTGGGCGCATTCCTGATAGCATCTGTCTCGGCGTCTGTGGGCCGAATGCTGTACGCCGCGATCTTTCTCCCCAAAAACTCCACTTCTGTTGCCATGAAGATACATTTTGACCTATTCAGCCACAGCCCTATGCGATCCAGTTGTTGGAGGACCTCCTCCAGGTTTTGTAGGTGCTCGACCATGTCCCAACCCGTGACCAATATGTCGTCCTGAAAGACCACCGTGTGTGGTACCGACTTTGAGTACGCTCTCCATGTTTTTCTGGAAGATCGCTGTAGCCGACCGAATTCCAAACGGGCATCTGTTGTACATGAACAGTCCCTTGTGCGTGTTGATGCAGGTGAGGCCTTTCAAAGACTCCTCCAGCTCCTGTGTCATGTAGGCCGAAATCAGTTCGAGCTTGGTGAATGTCTTGCCTCCTGCCAGCATCGCAAATAGGTCGTCTGCCTTAGGTAGCGGGTATTGGTCCTGTAGCGAGAAACGATTAATAGTTACTTTATAATCACCACAAATTCTGATCGTACCATCACTTTTGAGTACTGGAACAATCGGGCTGGCCCACTCGCTGAATTCCACTGCGGAGTTGATGCCCTCGCGTTGCAGTCTGCCCAGCTCGATTTCCACTCTCTCCCTCATCATGTGAGGTACCGCTCGCGCCTTGTGGTGAATGGGTCGTGCCTCTGGGACCAAGTGGATACGCACCTTCACCCCGGAAAAGTTTCCAATGCCTGGCTCAAAAAGGGAAGGAAATTTGTTAAGAACCTGGTTACATGAGGCCTCATCGACATGTGATAGTGCTCGGATGTCATCCCAGTTCCAGCGGAATTTACCCAGCCAGCTCCTTCCAAGCAGTGTGTGGCCAGCGCCCGGGACAATCCAGAGTGGCAGTTCGTGCACCGTGCCCTCTTCGGTGACCTTGACCATGGCGCTGCCCAGGACAGTGATAAGCTCTTGTGTACTTTCTCAGTTTCATGTGGATGGGGCTCAGGGCTGGTCTAAATGCCTTATTGCACCACAGTCTCTCAAACATCTTTTTACTCATGACGGTTTGACTAGCGCCAGTGTTCAGTTCCATGGCTATGGGTAAGCCATTCAATTTTATGTTTAGCATTATAGTTGGACATTTCGTCGAAAATATGTGCACCCCATGTACTTCAGCATCTGCCTCCTCTCTCTGAGGCTTGAAATTGTTTTGATCCACCATGGACCGATCTTCCTCTGCCACGTGGTGGTTAGCAGGTTTTGCAGAGCTTGCAGCTCATTTGCAAGCTTGTTGGAGGTGCCCTATTGTTCCACAACTCTTGCAAACATAACCTTTGAAGCGGCATGAATAGGCTGAATGGAAGCCTCCACAATGCCAACAACGTGTGAATTGCCTTGCATTCATCCTTTGTTGTGGACTCTGAGTCATCTGGTCACCTGAGGCCTGCTGGCAGTTGCAGACTCGTGGTTTCTGCCCTGTACATTTCTGCTCGCAAACACAGTTCCAGTTAATTTATGAACATTGCTAGCACTTGTGCGCTGCGAGATTTGTTTGGTGTTATCACTGGTGGACCTTAACGCCTGCGCTATCGCAATGGCCATACTGAGGGTCGGTGTCTCTACAGTGAAAAGTTTTCGTAGGATGGTCTCGTGGCCAATGCCCAGTACAAAAAAGTCTCTGAGCATTTGCTCCAGGTAGCCATCAAACTCACATTGTCCTGCAAGTCACCTTAGCTCGGCGACGTAGCTCGCCACTTCCTGACCTTCAGATCCCTGGCACGTGTAAAACCGATACCTCGCCATCAGCAGGCTCTTCCTCAGGTTAAGATGCTCCCGAACCAGTGTACACAGCTCCTCATATGACTTACCTGTGGGTTTCACTGGAGCCAGAAGATTCTTCATGAAGCTGTAGGTCGGTGCCCCGCAGACTGTGAGGAGGACCGCTCTCCTTTTTGCAGTGCTTCATTCTCCGTCCAGCTCCTTGGCTATAAAGTACTGGTCTAGCCGTTCAACATAGGCTTCCCAGTCCTCACCCTCCAAAAACTTCTCCAGGATGCCCAAAGTTTGCTGCATCTTTGCGTTGGATTCGTATTCTCGTCGCCAGTTATTGTGTTCCTAACACAGATGAGGCTGCACACAGGGAGGTTAAAGTAACAATAACCTCAGACTTTAATAAGACACTCCAGAGTGAGGAACAGACCTTAGGGGCTGGCTTATATACAGTGCTCCCAAGGGATGCTGGGATCCTTTGGGACTTCAGGGGATGAGCTCCCTGGTGGCGGAACATGGGAGTGCATGCTTTACAGATACACAACAATCTAAATAGTGAGAGATTAGGAAAAGGGGAGGTGCAACGAGACCTGGGTGTCATGTTACTCAGCCATTGAAGGGAGGCATGCAGGTACAGCAGGCAGTAAAGAAAGCAAATGGCATGCTGGCCTTCATAGCGAGGGGATTTGAGTATAGGAGCTGGGAGGTCTTGCTGCATTTGTACAGGGCCTTGGTGAGACCACACCTTGAGTATTGTGTGCAGTGTTGGTCTCCTAATCTGAGGAAGGACGTGCTTGCTATTGAGGGAGTGCAGCGAAGGTTCACCAAACTGATTCCCAGGATGGCAGAAATCTGCTGGGAACACACGAGAATCCAGGGATTTTTGGTAAATTGCAACCAACGCATACACAATCCCTGTCGCTACTTCTCTTAAGACCCTAGGATGCAAGCTGTCAGGTCCAGGGGATTTATCTGCCTTTAGTCCCATTATCTTACTGAGTACCACCTCCTTAGTGATTGTAAGAACATAAGAACATAAGAACATAAGAATTAGGAATAGGAGTAGGCCATCTAGCCCCTCGAGCCTGCTCCGCCATTCAACAAGATCATGGCTGATCTGGCCGTGGGCTCAGTTCCACTTACCCGCCCGCTCCCCATTACCCTTAATTCCCTTATTGGTTAAAAATCTATCTACCTGTGATTTGAATACATTCAATGAGCTAGCCTCAACTGCTTCCTTGGGCAGAATTCCACAGATTCACAACCCTCTGCGAGAAGAAATTCCTTCTCAACTCGGTTTTAAATTGGCTCCCCCATATTTTGAGGCTGTGCCCCCTAGTTTTATCTCCCTGACCAGTGGAAACAACCTCTCTGCCTCTATCTTGTCCATCCCTTTCATTATTTTAAATAGTTCTGTCGGATCGCCCCTCATCCTTCTGAACTCCAACGAGTAAAGACCCAGTCTACTCAATCTATCATCATAAGGTAACCCCCTCATCTCCGGAATCAGTCTAGTGAATCGTTTCTGTATCCCCTCCAAAGCTAGTATATCCTTCCTTAAGTAAGGTGACCAAAACTGCACACAGTACTCCAGGTGCGGCCTGACAAATACCCTGTACAGTTGCAGCAGGACCTCCCTGCTTTTGTACTCCATCCCTCTCGCAATGAAGGCCAACATTCCATTATCCTTCCTGATGACCTGCTGCACCTGCAAACTAACTTTTTGAGAGTTTCATGCACAAGGACCAATCGTGGAGCTTTGGAGGCGTGTCCTGCTCAGTTGGCTGAGTGAGCAGTGAGGAGAGCAGCTCCTGTTGTAGCTCCTGGCTGGGCCTGTGAATCAGCCCAGGAAGAGAAGGAAGGAAGGGGCTTCACCACCAACATTCACCCAGAGGGAGAGGAGGAAAGCAGAAAACGTTAACAACTTTACCATTTCTACAAAGAGTTGGAGAGAGGGGGAAAGACCAACAACAACATCCAGTGTGGAAGGAGGGAGACTCTACCATTCTACAGGTGGGTGTATTGGTGCAGTTCCTAAAAGACTTTGTTGTATCGGTGGGGGGAGGAAAGAAGACCAGTCGGGGGCCAGAACATCGCGGGGGGTGTGTGTGTGTGGAAGTGTGTGTGGGGGTCTCGCTTACAGCTGGGCCCTACACACCACTGAAGCACCTCTCCCCCATTGCCTAGCCTGGGATAGCTGGAGCTACCAGGCTGAAGAAACAATTAATCCACCCTAATTAAACATCGTTGGGAGTGTGTACCTGTGTGGCTCCAGCTGCACCAGGTGAAGACATCTTCTCCCCTCACCCGAAGATCACCCCAAAGACTATTTTTGTTTGCCATCTGGGGATTGCACCCACCCACAGCTGCGAGGGGAGACCTGCCCTCGCAGTTTCCCCCCTTCCCACCCCCCACTCTCTTTCTCTGTTACTCTCTGTTTCTCCCTTCTCTCTCTGAGAGCCCCTTTTTTCTTAAATTACAAAAACAATTGACACAACTGAGCAGAGGGAGCAAGGCCCCTCCCCAATTGTCAACTAGGGAAGAGGTGTGCCTCGTTAAGAGTTCCTCGGCTCATTCTTTTGAACGAGGCCATTAAAGACCAGTCAGGCCTGTGACTTTGGGGTGGGTGTAGTTCTTAAAGGGACCCCGCGATGGCGACCCCATCCACGTCGGTGGCAGGGCCAGCAAGGACATATGCGTAGGCGGCATCCGCAACCACGGTGCCTCCTGTGCCTCCTGCTGCCCTGCCACCTTTCAGATTAATAACGAAAAAGCACGGGGTCAAGAGCTACACTCACCCCACAATGAGCATCGAGGAGTGCGTGCGGGCGATGGCTGGGGTAGTCGGCCCCTCGGCCATTGTCGCGGCCTCCAAGATGTCTGGGAAGTCGGTGTTCTTCCTGGGGTCGGAGCGGGCGGTGTCCCTGGCCATCGAGAAGGGGCTCACGGTGAGCGGAGCATTCCTGCCGGTCGACCCTCTCGAGGCCACCGCGCAGAGGGTCGTTCTGTCGAACGTCCCGCCCTTTGTTCCCGCTGAGCTCCTCCTCCCTCACATACAACAACTGGGGGAGGTAAGGTCTGGGATCAACCCCATACCGCTCGGCCTTAGGGAGAGCCGCCTGCGCCAAGTGTTCTCCTTCCGCCGCCAGTTTTTGTCCGGCTGGAGCGGGAGGAGACGACAGAGGGCCACTTTGATGTGGTGCACGAGGGGACTGCCTACCGCGTCTTTTGGACGTCGGACGGCGTGCGGTGCCATGCGTGTAGGGAGGTGGGGCACGTCCGCAAGAACTGCCCCACCTCCAAGGCCGCCAAACCACCGAAGGCGGCCAAGGCTGGCGCCGCCGCCACCCCTCTCCCTAGTCGCGACCGCGTACCGGAAGCCGTAGGTGCGCGGGCATCGTCGGAGGCCTTTGAATTCACGGCCTCCGGCGGGGGGGAGGGAGAGCGTCTGACCAGAAAGAAGGCGCGGGGAAAAGCGAAACAACTCAAGGCGGGCCCCCTCGGTGCGCCAGACAACCCGATCACCGCACTCGGTCCAATCCAGTCATCGGCGAGTGCGGGGTGCCCTGAGCCCGTGCCCGAGCCCTTGAACAACACCGCAGAGGGGCCTGGGCGCGGGCAAGAAAAGGAAAAGGGGGGAGTGGAGCGGGAGGCCTCGGCAGACATGGAGGTCTCCCTGCCTCCGCGCTTCCCCAGTAACAAAAGGAGGCGCCGCTCCAATGAGGAGAAGGGGGAACAACACACCCCCCGCAGAGGAGTCGGTGCCCGCCGCGCGTCCCGCGTCCCCCACCAGCGCCCCCAAATCGTGCCGAAGGCGAGAGGAGTCTGTCCCCGGGGAGGGTGAGACAGTCGAGGCTGCCCAGCCTCTGCCTCCCGGGGTTGGAGCGGAAGAACTGCCTGTCGCGGGGGACGTGGGGTCGGCGGAGGAATGCGTTACCGCCGGGTCGAGCGTCCCGGGGACTGACGCGGGCGGGGCCGGAAAGGCCGTACCTGAGCCCACCCAGCCAATATCCAACTTCTCCCGGGATTTGCTCGACCCGGCAGAAAATGAACACGTTAACTTCAATTTAAATTTTAGTTTTGAAGAAACCGTACACGCTGAGCCGGAGGGTGGCAGCGGGGAGGGGGAGGAACACCCACCCTCGCCCCCTACTTTGGAGCTGGAGCGCTTGGAGGGCCTGGGGATTTTCTATGGCCGGGTCTCTCATTGTTCCCCGGTTCCTGGGGCGGAGGGGGAACCCCTTCCGCTGTCGTTTCCCGACCCAGCACCACTTTTTAAAGAGCCCAGTGGGGACTCCTCTGCCGACGATCCTGGGGGTGGGATCGGGGCAGAGCCAGGGCCGGATGGAGCGGCCGGGTCGTTTGCCGTACCTTGTGCGGTCGATGGGACGGCTGCTGGCGGCCACCTCCTGGAGGAGGACGGAGACTCGGTGGGGGATGCGGGAGAAGATCTAGAGTCCACCGCCAGTGAGGCGGTGGATCTGCTCGCGACCGCCGCTGAGACCCTCCTCATTCCTGCAAAGGAACTCCGGGACTTTTTGGCCCAGAGCCAGGGTCGCCGCAACCAAGCCCATCTGGCCCTGGGAAAATGGTCCGAGCCAGAGCTGATCAAGGAGTGCGTCCGCGCCGCCGCTAAAACTTTGGCCGTGGGCGGGCCCTTGACAAAGGCGCAATACCTTGAGCAGCGCGAGCTCGAGGGACTCCTCGCTGGGCTGCGGAGGGAGTGGAGGTCAACAAAAGACTCCGCTCCCTCCCCCACAATAGGTTAAGGTAGAGGTTGCACAATGCTTTTGCCATGAAGATAACCATAGCCAGCCTCAACATCAACGGCGGCAGAGGGGCACGCCGTAGATTTGACAATTTTTCGCTCCTGCGGGAGGGGAAATATGAGGTGTGCTTCCTGCAAGAAACCCACACCGTTCCGGGAGACGAAGCCACGTGGCTCCTGGAATGGCAAGGAGAGGTCCGCATGAGCCACCTCACCGCCACTTCTAGTGGGGTGGCCATCTTGCTGGGCCCGCATTTTCAGCCGGAGATCTTGGTGGTCGAGGAGCCCGTGCCAGGCCGCTTGCTGCACGTAACGGTTCGCCTGGGGGACGTGCCGCTCCATCTCGTGAACGTGTACGCCCCTCAGCCCGGCCCGAAGCAGGCGCGCTGCTTCGAAGAAGTGTCTGCTCTTCTTGGCTCCGTCGACATCGGCGACTGCATTGTCCTTGGGGGGGATTTTAACTGCACCCTCGAGGCGAGGGACCGCTCCGGTGCCCCGCAGAGCATGACGGCGATGGAGAAGTTGAGGGACCTGGTCGGGTCCTTCGACTTGGTGGACGTCTGGCGAAATCTCCACCCCGACTCCAGCGCCTTTACTTGGGTGAGGCCTGGAGTTGGATGGTCCAGAGTCGACCGCCTTTACGTGTCTCGGGCGTACGTTTCCTGCGTCCCGGCGGCCTCCATGCGGCCGGTGCCGTGTTCGGACCACCACCTGGTGTGGGCGGAGCTCGCTTCGCTTCGCGCGAGGACGGGGTCCGCGTACTGGCACTTTAACAACCGGCTGCTGGAGGACGTGCGGTTCCAGGACTCGTTCCGTCGATTCTGGACCGACTGGAGAAGGAAGCAGGGGGGCTTCCCCTCCTTGAGGCTATGGTGGGACGTGGGCAAGGCTCACGTCCGTGTCTTCTGTCAAGAGTACGCGAGGGGGTCGACCAAGAGGCGGGCGGCCAGGGTCGGGCGCCTAGAAAAAGAGGTGCTCGACCTGGAATCCCGTCTCGGTCAAGTCGTCGAGGACCCGGCCCTGCGGACGGTGTATGAAGCTAAGAAGGCCGCGCTGAAGGACCTGCAGCTCGTCGGGTCCCGAGGCGCGTTCGTGATGTCGCGGATCCGGGTCCTGCGGGATCTGGACCGCGGCTCCCCCTTCTTCTACTCGCTGGAAAAAAGGCAGAGTGTCCGTAAGCAGCTCTTGACGCTGCTGGCCGACGACGGCTCTCTCGTCTCGGATCCGGAGGGCGTCAACAACAGGGCCCGTGAATATTACGGGGCTCTGTTCTCTCCGGATCCGTCCAGCGAGGAAGCGCGTAGAGTTTTGTGGGAGGACCTGCCGAAAGTCAGCCCGGAGGGCGGTGAAAATTTGGAAGCTCCGCTAAGCCTGGCGGAGCTGACTGGTGCCCTCGACCGGCTCTCGAGGGGAAAATCCCCGGGGCTGGACGGGCTGACTGTGGAGTTCCACAGGGCGTTCTGAGACATCCTGGGGAGCGACTACGCACGGGTCCTGGGGGAAAGTCTGGCGACCGGGGAGATGCCCCTCTCTTGGCGCAGGGCAGTCATCGTCCTGCTGCCTAAGAAGGGCGATCTCCGCCTCCTTAAGAGCTGGTGTCCGGTCTCCCTCCTCAGCACGGATTACTAAATCTTCGCCAGGGCGATGTCTGCTCGCCTCGGCGCCGTGCTGGACCACATGATCCACCCCGACCAGTCCTACACGGTCCCGGGCCGGACAATCCACGATAACATCCATCTGGTCCGGGACCTCATCCATCATTCCCAGGAGGCTGGTCTGTCGGTCGCCTTCCTATCTCTCGACCAAGAGAAGGCGTTCGACAGGGTGGATCACGACTATCTGCTCAGAACTCTGCGCGCTTTCGGGTTCGGGACGCATTTCGTCGCCCGGATCCGACTTTTGTACGCCGCCGCGGCGTGTCTGATTAAGGTTAACGGGTCCTTGACGGCGCCCCTTCGCTTTAGGAGAGGGGTGCGCCAGGGATGCCCCATGTCCGGCCAGTTATACGCCGTTTGCGTGGAGCCTTTCCTGCGCCTCTTGCGGACGAGGTTGACGGGACTGGCTCTGCAAGGACCGGGCGTGGAGGTCGTCCTCTCGGCTTACGCCGATGACGTTCTCCTCGCGGTAGAGGATCCCGCTGACCTGCGGAGGATGCGTGAGTGCCAGGAGATTTACTCGGCCGCGTCCTCCGCCAGGATCAACTGGGAGAAATGTTCCGGACTCCTGGTGGGTCAGTGGCGGGTGGACTCCCTGCCGGAGGAGCTCAGGCCTTTTGCCTGGAGCACGACCCATCTCCTCTATCTGGGAGTCTACCTTAGCCCCGACGAGGGAGCCTGGCCGGCGAACTGGCAGGAGCTGGAGGCCAATGTCGCCGCTCGCCTAGGCGCTGGACAGGACTGCTCCGAGTGCTGTCCTACAGGGGTCGAGCGCTGGTCATAAACCAGCTGGTGGCCGCAATGTTGTGGTACCGGCTGGTCACTTTGACCCCTCCCCCTGCGTTTGTCGCCAAGATACAGAAGAAGCTGGTGGACTTCTTCTGGAACAACAGGAAGCACTGGGTCTCTGCTGCGGTCTTGAGTCTCCCGCTTGAGGAGGGCGGTCAGTCGTTGGTGTGCGTCAGCGCCCAGCTCGCGTCTTTCCGTCTTCAGACCCTGCAGAGATACCTTTACGTCGAGCCCCCTCCTAGGTGGTGTGCTCTGGCGAGGTATTTCTTCCGCCAGCAGCGCGACCTCAATTATGACACGCAGCTCCTGTTTGTGAACTTGGGGGGTGCCAGGACCGCCCTCCGGGAGCTGCCTGTCTTTTACAGGGAACTCATCAGGGTCTGGAACAAAGTCTCCACCAAGCGCAGCTCTCCACCGGCTGGAGTGGCGGCCGTCCTGCAGGAGCCGCTGCTCGGGAATCCGTACCTCCACGACCGAGGTTTTATGTGGCGGTCGGAAGAGAGGGCTGTGGCTGGTGAGGTGACCAGGGTCAGGGACCTGCTCGATGGTGGAGGAGCGGGCTGGATGGCACCAGACACGCTGGCGCGGCGTCTAAATTCTGCCAACGTCCGCCACGCGGCCGATGCCATCGAGTCGCTAAAAACAGCTCTGGGCCCTGACTCTGTTAGGTGCATCGAGGAGGCTCAGGCACGTGGGGAGATCCCGTCCGAACTGACCCCCGTCCGGACGGAATTCCTCATCGGCGCCAAACCCCGGAACCTCCCTCGGAGGCCGGCGCCTCACAACTTGAGCCGCCTCGGGGAAATCCCCTCCGTGCCTTTCAGTTCCGCGCGGAGGGGTTTCCTGTACGGGCTGCTCCTGCACACTCTCAACTTTGCCATCCTCGCCGGCCGTCCGGACACGCCATGGCGTACCATCTTGCCGTCCGGAGGAGGCGGGGGTCCCCGATGGAGGGCACTCTACGCAGGGGTCCTCCCACTATTCGTCGGGGACTTGGCCTGGAGGGTGGTGCACGGAGCAGTGCCGTGCAACAAATTTTTAAGCCGGTTCACGGACTCCCAGGCCGCCTGCAATTTCTGCGGTCTGGAAGAGTCCGTGTTCCATGTTTTTATGGAATGTACAAGGTTGCAGCCCCTGTTCCATTATTTGAAGGGGCTGCTCCTGAAATTCTGGCTGCACTTCAGTCCCACTCTCCTGATCTTTGGGCACCCTGTGCGGAGGGGAGCGGGTAGGTCCGAAGGCCTCCTCGTAGGACTGCTCCTGGGCACGGCCAAGGGTGCCATCAGCCGGTCCAGGCAGCGGGCTGTCGAGGAGGTCGTTCAACCTGACTGCCTGCCTCTCTTCCGCTCTTACATCCGGTCCAGGGTGTCCTTGGAGATGGAGCACGCGGTGTCCACCGGTACGCTCGCGGCCTTCCGCGAGAGGTGATGCACCGGAGGGACTGGAGTGCATCATCACGCCCGGCAACCAAATTTTAATTTGATTTTACGTTTTAAAGTTTAATTTGTTTTAAATGCCGGTGCTTTTAGTGTCCCCTTCCCTTTTATAGGGGGCACTGGAAAATTGTGATTTTAGTGCCCAAAAAAAAAAACAAAAAAAAAAAAGAAAAACTCAAAAAAAAAAGGAAAAAAAGGGCCTTGTAAATGTCTGGTGTGTCACCCAGGTCGGGTGGCACGATTTAATGTTTTATGTTTTTGCAGGTAGACTCTAAAAGAGTTAACAGAGCTACCCCACCTCCTTTCCCTTCTTGTCTATCTTTCCGAATTGTCAGATACCCCTGTATGTTTAATTCCCTGTCTTGGCCACCCTGCAACCACGTTTCAGTAATGGCCACCAAATCATACCCATTTGTAATGATTTGTGCTGTCAACTCATTTACTTTGTTTCGAATGCTGCGTGCGTTTAGGTAAAGTGATTTAATGCTAGTTTTTAAACCATGATTTTTAGCTTTGACCCCTCCTGCAGCCCCTTTATATTCATACATATTGTCCCTTCCTGTTACGTTGTGGTTTACACTTACCCCAGTGCTACTCTGTTCTGTTGTCTCCTGCCTTTTGCATTCTTTCTTGGAGTTCTGTTCATCTGAGCACTCACCCACTCTAACTAGCTCAGAGCCCTCTCCTGGGTTCCCACCCCCTGCCAAGCTAGTTTAAAGCCCTCCCAACCGCACTATCAAAACCACCCGTGAGAACATTGGTCCCGTCTCTGTTGAGGTGTAACCTGTTCAACTTGTACAGGTCCCACCTACCCCAGAAGCGGTCCCAATTGTTCAGGAAACTAAAACCCTCCCTCCTACACCAATGCCCCAGCCACGTAATTATCTGACTAGCCTTCCTATTTCTACCCTCACTAGTACGTGGCACTGGCAGTAATCCCGAGATTACCACCTTTGTGATTGTGTTAAGTTTCTCCCCCTGTAACCCCTTGACTATCCATTGTTGGAATATTGTTATTGTCCTCTACTGTAAAGACTGATACAAAATATTTGTTCCGAGTTTCTGCTATCTCCATGTTCCACATTACAAATTCCCCGGACTCGTCGTCTAATGGGCCAACATTTACTTTAGCCACTCTTTTTCCTTTTTATATACCTATCTATTTAACACAAATACGATACAGTCATGATGGCAGCATCATGTAACTCCCCTCACCACCTGCAATTACAGCAGCTTACATTCATGTAGAGCCTTGACTAAAACATAATCTGAAAACCAGGTGCCAAGCCAAAGGAGGAGATATTAGGAGGGGTAACCACAAAAAGTTTGTTTTAAGGAGCATCTTAAAAGAGGAGTGGAAGATGGAGGAGTTTATACAAACAATTTGCGAGAGACCAAGAAAACTGAAAGCATGACTGGAAATGGTAGGCTGAAGGGAGGGGAGAGTCCTGAGTCAGAGGAACGGCAAGTCAGGGAGATGAGTTGTAGGGGATAGTAATAGGGAGCAGTGAGACCAGTGTGGGATTGGATACGGGCAGCAGAGTTTTTGGATGAATTTAAGTTTATGGAGGGTGGGCGGCTGACCAGGCAAGTTTTGGAATCGTTGAAGCTGGAGATGACTAACACCTAAATGATGTTTCCAGCAGCAGATGAGCTGAGGCAGAGCAGAGACGGGTGATGTTACAGATGTCCAATTAGGTGGTCTTTGTGATGGAGAGGATATCGGATCAGAAACTAAGCACAGGGTCGGGTAGGACCTGAAATTGCGGTTGGAGGCGTCCCGCAGGGAAATGCCTCTGATCCACAAAAAAGTCCAGTCCTACCTTCTGCCTAGGGATCCACGGAGGCTCACGTTCCTGGGCCTCTACATGTAGACATGCATAAAGGCCCTCGTACCCCAGGGGCACAGGTAATTCACAAGCGCCCCTGGGATCATGTAGGCCGACACAACCAATAAAAGAAGAGAATCCCCATTCATGGTTATGGGGATTCTATTTTCATACAGAATCCAGCATGAATGGGGATCACATAAAAAATACATTTACATACCAAATAAAAAATATTAAATATTTTAAACAAAAATTTAAATTTTTGAAAAATAAATTAAAATGTTTTAAAGGGTCTAAAAATAACCTGAACTTATTTTACAGGTTTTTTTAACATTGAAATAATTTTTTTTACATTATTTTTATGTTCATTTAAACTCTTACATTGGTAAAAGCAAGCCTTATACCTGCTTTTACCAGGCATAAGAATTTCACGGGCGTTCACTGGGCAGTAGTTGGGCAAATAGCCCAACTCTCCGCACACGGATGCCCTTTTCTCATAGATGCAGATAATCTGTCAAGAAGATTGTCGGGTTGTATTCCCTGGAATTTAGAAGGTTAAGGGGTGATTTGATTGAAATTTTCAAGATATTAAGAGGAACAGGTAGGGTAGATAGAGAGAAACTATTTCCGCTGTTTGATGGGCCTAGAAATAAGGGGTATAGTCTAAAGATTAGAGCCACACCTTTCAGAATTAAATTCGGAAACATTTCTACACACAAAGGGTGGTAGCAAATGGCAATTACTGTGAGATCAATTGTTAATTTTAAATATAAGATTGATAGATTATTGTTCACCAAAGGCATTAAGGGATATGGAGCAAAGGCAGTTCTATGGACTTAGGTCGCAGATCAGCCATTTCTCATTGGATGGCGGAAAAGGCTCTCGGGGCTAAATGGCCTATTCCTGTTCAGATGTTTCTATGTTCCTATGAACATATTATTAATGCAATTAAAACTAATAAGCTGGCCTTATAAGACTGAGTCTCATATCTGTAGAATAAGGATTAATAACTTACATATCTCACATAATTACCCTTGTCCAGAGCAGTAGAAACAGAGGACAGGGACTGCACTTCAGAACTAATCTATGGAAATATTTCAGTGAGCAAGTGGTCAATCTATCATGTGACTCCCTCAGGAGATGATGGAACCAGTTTGATATAAATCTATCAAACAGTATGTAAGTAATTTGAGATATGACGTGGTAAGTATAGGGTGCTTGGGAGGAAAAAGGTGACTTGGGACCTAAGGTTCCCAAAGCTCTCCACCACTAGGATTTTCTTTGTATCATTTCTGGATCTGTTCTAGACTAATTGATAGCTATGTTTAGACAACAACTCCATTATTGTTGCATCTTGTAACTACCAGAATGGTGAACATGAGTTACATGGACTGTGGGCTTTTTGTTCACCTTGCAATTCCTGTATAAGCACCTTGGGATGTTTTACTACGTTAAAGGTGCTATTTAAATGCAAGTTTTTGTTATATATGAATTCCATGGTGATGAATTTTCACAGAAGTTCTTCTGCTCATCTACTGTAACTTCAACAGAAGAATTCAAGAAACCCCCAAAAAACAATAGCGTTTACACTATTTTTCCAGGATTTTTGAGACTCTTTCATTGAAGTTAGGGGGCCAAGTGGGAGATCCCCGTATAAATTCAACCCCCCATATATTTTGGGGTTTATCTTAACCTCCATTGATTATCACTAGTTAATGATAAATTTGTTCTTATTTTGATTTTAGAACTATTTAGATGTATTATCATATTTGAATCATTATTTCGAGCAGAACATACAACAGTGTGCTTTTGCTACATATATATCTTTTGTGGTATTGCTCAGGTTGGAACAGATGACGTGTAGTTCGATAATAACATGAACATTATATTGTGGATTATTCTACTGCTAACGTGACGCTATCAGAAATTTTCTGTCTGACGTCACCCACTTTTCTGATATAAATTAGCCAAATTCAATTGTAAAATTGGGCATGGATCTATTCCACTAGATTTCCATCTATATTGTTGCAACGCCATTCAATAAGATTATGGCTGATCATTCCCTCAGTACCCCTTTCCTGCTTTCTCTCCATACCCCTTGATCCCCTTAGCCGTAATGGCCATATCTAACTCCCTTTTGAATATAGCCAATGAACTGGTATCAACAACTCTCTGCGGCAGGGAATTCCATAGGTTAACAACTCTCTGAGTGAAGAAATTTCTCCTCATCTCAGTCCTAAATGGCCTACCCTTTATGTCCCCTGGTTTTGGACTTCCCCAACATTGGGAACATTCTTCCCGCATCTAACCTGTCCAGTCCCATCAGAATCTTATACGTTTCTATGAGATCCTCTCTCATCCTTCTAAACTCCAGTGAATAAAGGCCCAGTTGACCCAGTCTCTCCTCATATGTCAGTCCAGCCATCCCTGGAATTAATCTGGTGAACCTTCGCTGCACTCCCTCAATAGCAAGAACGTCCTTCCTCAGATTAGGAGACCAAAACTGAACACAATATTCCAGGTGAGGCCTCACTAAGGCCCTGTACAACTGCAGTACAACCTCCCTGCTCCTATATACAAATCCCCTAGCTATGAAGGCCAACATACCATTTACCTTCTTCACCGCCTGCTGTACCTGTATGCCTACTTTCAGTGACTGTTGAACCATGACACCCAGATCTCATTGCAGCTCCCCTTTTCCTAATCTGCCGCCATCCAGATAATATTCTGCCTTCGTGTTTTTCCCCCAAAATGGATAACCTCACATTTATCCACACATTATACTGTATCTGCCATGAATTTACCCACTCACCTAACCTGGCCAAGTCACCCTGCAGCCTCTTAGCATCCTCCTCACAGCCCACACCACCACCCAGCTTAGTGTCATCCGCAAACGTGGAGATATTACACTCAATTCCTTCATCTAAATCATTAATGTATATTGTAAAGAGCTGGGGTCCCAGCACTGAGCCCTGCGGCACCCCACTAGTCACTGCCTGCCATTCTGAAAAGGACCCGTTTATCCCGACTTTCTGCTTCCTGTCTGCCAACCAGTTCTCTATCCACATCAGGACATTACCCCCAATACCACGCGCTTTGATTTTGCACACCAATCTCTTGTGTGGGACCTTGTCAAAAACCTTTTGAAATCCAAATACACCACATCCACTGGTTCTCCCTTGTCCACTCAGCTAGTTACATCCTCAAGAATGATTTCCCTTTCATAAATCCATGCTGACTTGGTCCGATCCTGTCACTGCTTTCCAAATGCGCTGCTATTTCATCCTTAATGATTGATTCCAACATTTTCCCCACTACTGATGTCAGGCTAACCGGTCTATAATTACCCGTTTTCTTTCTCCCTCCTTTTTTAAAAAGTGGTGTTGCATTAGCTACCCTCCAGTGCATAGGAACTGATCCAGATTCGATAGACTTTTGGAAAATGATCACCAATGCATCCACTATTTCTAGGGCCACTGCCTTAAGTACTCTGGGCTGCAGACTATCAGGACCCGGGGATTTATTGGCATTCAATCACATCAATTTCCCTAACACATTAGTTTAATAAGGATATCCTTCAGTTCCTCCTTCTCACTAGACCTACTGTCCCTGAGTACAATCGGAAGGTTATTTGTGTCTTCCTTCGTGAAGGCAGAACCAAAGTATTTGTTCAATTGGTCTGCCATTTCTTTGTTCCCCATTATAAATTCTCCTGAATCCGACTGCAAGGGACCTACGTTTGTCTTCACTAATCTTTTTCTCTTCACATATTTATAGATGCTTTTGCAGTCAGATTTTATGTTCCCTGCAAGTTTCCTCTCTTACTCTATTTTCCCCCTCTTAATTAAACCCTTAGTCTTCCTCTGTTGAATTCTAAATTTCTCCCAGTCCTCAGGTTTGTTGCTTTTTCTAGCCAAATTATATGCCTCTTCCTTGGCTTTAACACTGTCCTTAATTTCCCTTGTTGGCCTTGGTTGAGCCACCTTCCCCGTTTTATTTTTACTCCAGACAGGGATGTACAATTGCTGAAATTCATCCATGTGATCTTTAAATGTTTGCCATTGCTTATCCACTGTCAACCATTTAAGTACCCTTTGCCAGTCTATTCTAGCCAATTCACGCCTCATACCGTCGAAGTTACCTTTCCTTAAGTTCCTTAGTTTCCGAATTAACGGTGTCACTCTCCATCTTAATAAAGAATTCTACCATATTATGGTCACTCTTCCCCAAGGAGCCTCGCACAACAAGATTGCTAATTAGTCCCTTCTCACTACACATCACCCAGTCTAGGATGGCCAGCTCTCTATTTGGTTCCTCGACATATTGGTCTAGAAAACCATCCCTAATACACTCTAAGAAATCGTCCTCCACTGCATTGCTACCAATTTGGTTAGCCCAATCAATATGTAGATTAAAGTAAGTTATTGCACACATCCCTTATTTCTTGTTTGATGCTGTCCCCAACCTCACTACTACTGTTTGGTGGGCTGTACACAACTCCCACTAGCGATTTCTGTCCTTTGGAATTCTGCAGCTCCACTCATACCGATTCCACATCATCCAGGCTAATGTTCCTCCTTACTATTGCATTAATTTCCTCTTTAACCAGCAATGCCATCCCACCTCCTTTTCCTTTCTGTCTATCTTTCCTAAATGCTGATGTTGGATGTTGAGTTCCCAGCCTTGGTCCCCCTGGAGCCATATCTCCGTGATGCCAATTACATCATACACGTTAACTGCTATCTGCGCAGTTAATTCGTCCACCTTATTCCGAATACTCCTCGCATTGAGGCACAGAGCCTTCAGGCTTGTCTTTTTAACACATTTTGCCCCTTTAGAATTTTGCTGTAATGTGGCCTTTTTTGTTTTTTGCCTTGGGTTTCTCTGCCCTCCACTTTTACTATTCTCCTATCTATGTTTTGCTTCTGCCTCCATTTTACTTCCCTCTGTCTCCCTGCATAGGTTCCCATCCCCCTGTCATATTAGTTTAACCCCTCCCCAACAGCAGTAGCAAACACTCCCCCGAGGACATTGGTTCCGGTCCTGCCCAGGTGCAGATCGTCCGATTTGAACTGGTCCCACCTCCCCCAGAACCGGTTCCAATGCCCCAGGAATTTGAATCCCTCCCTTCTGTACCACTGTTCAAGCCACGTATTCATCTGAGCTATCCTGCGATTCCTACTCTGACTAGCACGTGGCACTGGTAGCAATCCTGAGATTACTAATTTGAGGTCCTACTTTTTAATTTAACTCCTAGCTCCTTAAATTCATCTTGTAGGACCTCATCCCGTTTTTTACCTATATCATTGGTATCTACATGCACCACGACGACTGGCTGTTCACCCTCCCTTTTCAGAATGCCCTGCACCCGCTCCGAGACATCCTTGACCCTTGCACCAGGGAGGCGACATACCATCCTGGAGTCTCGGGTTGCGGCTGCAGAAACGCCTATCTATTCCCCTTACAATTGAATCCCCTATCACTCTTTTTCCTGCCCTCCTGTGCAGCAGAGCCACCCATGGTGCCATGAACTTGGCTGCTGCTGCTCTTCCCACAGGCTGGCAGGAACATAAGAACATAAGAACATAAGAATTAGGAACAGGAGTAGGCCATCTAGCCCCTCGAGCCTGCTCCGCCATTCAACAAGATCATGGCTGATCTGGCCATGGACTCAGCTCCACTTACCCGCCCGCTCCCCATAACCCTTAATTCCCTTATTAGTTAAAAAGCTATCTATCTGTGACTTGAATACATTCAATGAGCTAGCCTCAACTGCTTCCTTGGGCAGAGAATTCCACAGATTCACAACTCTCTGGGAGAAGAAATCCCTTCTCAACTCGGATTTAAATTGGCTCCCCCATATTTTGAGGCTGTGCCCCCTAGTTCTCGTCTCCCCGACCAGTGGAAACAACCTCTCTGCCTCTATCTTGTCTATCCCTTTCATTATTTTAAATGTTTCTATAAGATCAAAAGCCATCAAAGCGCACTTGCAGAAGACTCTGGCTCGAGATAGCTGCCTACGCCATGGCCAACAGTGTCATGCCACGGACCGGGATACAATGCAGAAAGAAGTTAATGACCACACACAGTGGGTCAAGGGGAGTGAAGGTTTCAGCAAATGCAATATTGCACTATCTGCACCACTAGCCTCAGACACTGCTCAATGCACCACACCCCCATCACTTACCTACCAACAATCTCTAGCAAGCACCACTGATATCAGACAAGCAAAGTTTCACTTCCCCTCACAACCTTAGCACTGCTGCAACACACCCACTAGTCACACCTTGCACACACTGACAGCTATTTAACTGTGGCAGGCACATCACCAAAACACATTGCACCACACTCACTCACACAATTCAATTTCTCTTGCAGGCCAAGGTGGCTCACAACTGACAGGAGCAGCGACAGACAGGATGTTTCCAAGCCATTTTAGACACATTGTGCCAACTGGAGGAGACGGTGCTTGACATCATTAGGGGCAAGTCACCAAGGCCCATGGCAATGGGTGAAGTTGAAGCCCTTGGGTGCAATAATGGTATGGTAATTCTGAATCCTTCTTCTCACATCTCACTTCTCCCTCATCCCACAATCTCTTCTCACTTGCAAGCTGTTGAAGGTATATGCATGGATATCTTTCTTTCATAGAAACATAGAAATTAGGTGCAGGAGCAGGCCATTCGGCCCTTCGAGCCTGCATCGCCATTCAATAAGATCATGGCTGATCATTCAACCTCAGTACCCCTTTCCTGATTTCTCTACATACCCCTTGATCCCTTTGGCTGTAAGGGTCTTATTTAACTCCCTTTTGAATATATCTGATGAAGTGGCTTCAACAACTTTCTGCAGTGGAGAATTCCACAGGTTAACCACTCGCTGAGTGAAACAGTTTCTCCTCATCTCGGTCCTAAATGGCAAACACCTTATGCTTAGACTGTGACCCCTGGTTCTTGAACTCCCCAGCAACGGGAACATTCTTCCTGCCTCTAACCTGTCCAATCCTGTCAGAATTTTATATGTTTCGATGAGACCCCCTCTCATCTTTCTAAACTCCAGTAGATACAAGCCCAGTTGATCCAATCTTTCCTCATGTGTCAGTCCTGCCATCCTGGGAATCAATCTGATGAACCTTCGTTGTACTCCCTCAATAGCAGGAACATCCTTCCTCAGATTAGGAGACCACTCTTTTTGTTGGAAACAAAAATAAAATAGTTAAATCAAGTGCCCCCGATCTGGGGGACAGTCTAAAAGCTCCACAACTATTTTAGGGAAGCAAAATAAACATCAAAGCGTGCCCCCTGATCTGGGGGACACTCCAAACACTTTTCACGTGCCCTTTTTTTGTATTTTTTTTTTTTTGGGGGGGATTTTTATGTTTCTTTTAATTTTTTGGGGGGGCAGTAAAACCACAGAAATATATATATACAAGTGCCCCCTATAAAAGGGGAGGGGGACACTAAAACCGGCAATTAAAACAAGTTAAACTTTAAAACATATAAAATCAAATTAAAAATTTGGTTGCCGAGGGTAACGATGCACTCCAGTCCCTCCGGCGCCCACCTCTAGATTAGAAGACCAAAACTGAACACAATATTCCAGGTGAGGCCTCACCACGGCTCTGTACAACTGCAGTAAGACCTCCCTGCTCCTATACTCAAATCCTCTAGCTATGAAGGCCAACATGCCATTTGCCTTCTTCACCGCCTTCTGTACCTGCATGCCAAACTTCAATGACTGATGTACCATGACACCCAGGTCTCGTTGCACCTCCCCTTTTCCTAATCTATCACCATTCAGATAATATTCTGTCTTCCTGTTTTTGCCACCAAAGTGGATAACCTCATATTAATCCACATTATACTGCATCTGCCATGCATTTGCCCACTCACCTAACCTGTCCAAGTCACCCTGCAGCCTCTTAGCATCCTCCTCACAGCTCATACCACCACCCAACTTAGTGCCGTCTGCAAACTTGGAGATATTACATTCAATTCCTTCATCTAAATCATTGATGTATATTGTAAATAGCTGGGGTCCCAGTACTGAACCCTGCGGCACCCCACTGGTCACTGCCTGCCATTCTGAAAAGGACCCGTTTATTCCAACTCTCTGCCAACCAGTTCTCTATCCACGTCAGTACATTACCCCCAATACCATGTGCTTTAATTTTGCACACTAATCTCTTGTGTGGGACCTTGTCAAAAGCCTTTTGAAAGTCCAAATACACCACATCCATTGGTTCTCCCTTGTCCACTCCACTAGTTACATCCTCAAAAAATTCCAGAAGATTTGTCAAGCATGATTTCCCTTTCATAAATCCATGCTGACTAGGACTGATCCTGTCACTGCTTTCCAAATGCGCTGCTATTTCATTTTTAATAATTGATTCCAACATTTTCCCCACCACCGATGTCAGGCTAACCGGTCTATAATTCCCTGTTTTCTCTCTCCCTCCTTTTCAAAAAAGTGGTGTTACATTAGCTACCCACCCCTCCACTTACCAAAACCTGACTCTTGTGCTTTTTGCTTTTAGATAACCAAGACCTGCCAGCAGGTCAGCCTATCCCTAAAGTGATGGAGGAGAGTGGAGATGAAGAAAATGACATACCGTCACTGCATCTGACACTCACAGGCTCCGGCTCAAAGATTATCACTGTGTGGAATGTAGAGGATAGTTTAGATGCGGGATCTGCACATGGTGCGGCACAGGGCACAAAGGAGCAAAAGGGTAGCTCAGGGGCCAGCTCCCCGAAGGGTGAGTTCACGCATGAGTTCTACTATACATGACCCAGATGATGACCTTGATGGGGTGGCATTCAGAAGAAGGGTAATGGGCACACACAGGAAATCCTTGGTGCAATGGAAAGTCTGCCAGAGAGGCTCTTGTCAGTGTCAAAGAGCATGGAGGAGTCTGGCTCCAACATTGGATGGGGCTTTGCGCAGAGTTTGGAGCCCCTAATTTCCATACTGTCAATGACAGACAACTCCAGGAGAGTCATTGTGGACCCAGCCATGATGTTGGGTTCGATGGGCGATGTAACGGCTTCCAGTGCACCCTGAAAGGGGCTTGCAGGGTGAGGCAGCAGGCCAGCAATCTGTCCTCCAACAGATTGGTACGGATGCTGAGTTGCTGTCCTGGGGGAGTGGCAGTGGGTCTGTGGAGCAGGAACCTGCTGTCCTTTCTCAGGATGACAGCATTCCTACTCCCACCACTATCACTCCGCCACTGCCCTTGCCGTTGCCTATCAGCCAGCCAGCCCAGACTGCTGCCGCCCATGCCGAGATGGTGCAGTCTCCAGCCGGGCCAGAACTGCTCGAGTGCTTCCTGCAAGAACATCTGAAGTCTCCCGCACGGAAACTCAGCAGCCTTCCATCAGCCATGCTGCAGTCACTGAGGAGCACTTCACAGGAGCAATAGATGAGGAAAGAACACTCAAACAACAGGCACTAAGGGATTGTGCAACGGTGATTAGTTCTTATTGTAATGTAAATTGAATATTTTTTTTTTTGTTTGTATTATTTGCTTTGTGGTGGATCTCATTTCAGTTTTGTGCCCTGTGATATCGTGTCAGAGGGATGTGGTGAGTTATGGGGATCTGGGGTTTCATTCACTTGAGTCTGTTGAGGTGTTCACGGACAGCCTATGCAGAAGGGGTATTTTCTATCTGTCTCCTCCCTTCTTTGTCCTCCTCCTCTTTCTGCTCCTCTTCCTCTCCGTCATCCTCTTCTTGAGGGGAAGTGGGACACACTCTCCAGCGAGTAGTGAAGGGCTTCCCCCGAGCGGTCAAGGCAGCGGAACCGTTGCTTCAGCAGCCCAATGGTCTGCTCAATAATGTTCCTGATGGCAGCATGGCTCTCAGTATATGATTGCTGGGCAGGAGCGATGGGATTGCAGAGGGAAGTCATGAGCCAGGTGCAGAGTGGATTGTCCTTGTCAGTCACTCTCCAGTTTGACGTGGTAGCTGGACCATTGCTGGCACACCGGACTGGCGCAGGATGAAGGCATCATGGCTGCTGCCAGGATAGCGGACATTCATCACCATGATGCGCTGTGCGTGATCACACAAGAACTGCACATTACATGAATGGTAGCCTTTGCAGTTACAGAAGATCTCAGGATTGGTATACAGCGCTCACAAAGCCACATGTGTGCAGTTGATGGTGCCCTGCACTATGGAGAATCCTGCTACCCTGGCAAAACCACATGGATTCTCCTCCTGCTTCTCTCTGTTCAGGTAGAAAAAAACGTAGTCCCTTCTCATGGTGTAGAGCGCCTCTGTGACCTCTCGGATGCAGCGATAGACAGCGAACTGGGAGATGTTAGCTATGTCTAATTTCTGATTTCTATGATTTCTATGTCTCCTGCTGCAGACTGGAAGGATCCACTGGTGAAAAAATTGAGGGGCACGGTAATTTTGAGGACCACTGGGAGAGCCGTGGCTGCCCTGCTCTGAGGCCACAGGTCTGGTTGCAGGAGGTGGCAGAGTTCTGTGACCATCTCCTTTGGTGAAGCAGAGCCCCCTAATACACTGCTCCTCGCAAAGTGGAGATAAAAGAATTGCTCTTGGAAAATCCTAGGTGGGTAAGGCCTTCTGTTGAGAGCCCTCCATCCTCCTCCTCCCTCAACATGCATCTGTTCCTCTTCATTGCCTCCAATCCCTCTTCAGAAGATACTTAAGTGTGCGGGGGACTGCCAGGACAGCTCCCATGACTGTGAGCAAGTGTTGTGAGCAGAAGCCGTTAAAAAGGAATGAAGGCATTCTCCACTTGCAGCAAAACTCCCTGTCACCTTAGAAACTCAAAAAAAAGTTTATAAAGCTGCAAGAGATGCAGACAGTTGCACAGAGCCAGTCAAACTGAAAAAGTATGTCAGCTGCAAGTTGTTGCTGATGATCCTATTTAAATAGTGCTGTTGGAGGCTCTTGCTCCTTCCTGCTTGTGAACTCTTGGTCAGCTGGTCGTAATTAACACAGTAAGTGGTTCAGCGAACATGAAAATGACAGATCGGGCATCAGGTGAGCATTGCACACTCACTGACATCACAATCTGCATAATCTACATATCCCCAGCGAGCGCGGACATTGGCAACGATGCCCACCAGGCAAAAGTAACAGCCATCCCGGAAATGGGCGGATGTGAGACGACTGCCATTATTCCTACCAAAACAGCGCTTACACCTCCAATTTCTTGGCCATGATTAATTATCGGAGCAAAACTGCACCTGAAGTTATGATTAATTACAGGAACATAAGAACAGGAGTCGGCCATTCAGCCTCTCGAGCCTGTCTTGCCATTCAAATAGATCATGACTGATTTCTACCTTAACTCCTTTTACCAGGCTTGGTTTTTTATTCCTTCGTACCCTCACCTAGCACAGATCTATCAACCGCAATTTTGAAAGTTTCAATAAACCTAGCCCCAACAGCTATTTGCAGATTTCTACTGCACTTTGTGTGAAGAAATGCTTACTGACATCACACCTGAACAGCGTAGCTCTAATTTTAAAGTTATGCCCACTTGTTCTGGACTCCACCATCAAAGAAAATAGTTTCTCTCTGTGTACTCTCTAAAATAATTTAATCAGCTTAAACTCCTCAATTAGATCACCCCTTAATCTTTTACCCAGGGAATAGAAGCCAAGTTTATGTAACCTGTCCTCATAATTGAACCCTTTTAGCCCCAGTGTCATTCTGGTGAATCTGCAGTGCATCCTCTACAAGGCCAATGTAGCTTTATGAGGAGTGGTGCCCAGAGCTAGACACAATACTCCACATGCAGTCTAAGCAGAGCTTTATACAACTGTAGCATAACTTCAGTATTTGTATTTCAGCCCCAACATTGGGCTAGAAAGACGGTCGGGGTGTTAACATTTGAAATCTTTAAAAATTAGCGGCAAGCACTAATGATTCTCAGCTTCCAGTAACTGTTAGTGCTCCAGGAAAGAAATTGGGCACTAAATCAAGTAATAATGACATCAGTAGGGCAATACAGGGGCGCTACCAGCAGGACGATAATGAAGTTCAGGTGCTTCTTCTTAGGCACACTTAAATAAATTCTAATATGACTGGTGAGACCAATGCAGAATCTACAATCTCTGTCACAGATGGGGCAGATGGTGGTTGGAGGGATAGGTTGGTGGGGTGCTTGATTTGACGCACGCTCCTTCCGCTTTTTGTACTTGGCTTCTGTGTGCTTCCGGCGACGAGATTCGAAGTGTTCGGTGCCTTCTCGGATGTTCCTCCTTCACTTTGAGCGTTCTTGGGCCAAAGATTCCCAAGATGGGGATGTTGGATTTTTTCAAGGAGGCTTTGAGGATGTCCTTGAAGCGTTTTCTCTGTCTGTCCTTCTGGGGCTCGCCTGCCGTGATGCAGCTCGTAGTAGAGTGCTTGTTTCAGGAGTCTAGAATCGGGCAAGCGGACAGTGTGGCCCACCCACCGGAGCTGGTCGAGTGTGGTTAATGCTGCGATGCTGGGGATGTTGGCCTGAGAGAGAATGCTGATGTTGGTGTGCCTGCCCTGCCAATGAATTTACAGGATTTTGTGGAGGCAGCGATCGGTGGTACTTCTCCAGTGCTTTGAGATCCTACTGTACATAGTCCATGTCTCTGAAGCATATAGGAGGGCGGATATCACTACTGTTCTGTGGGCCATGAGCTTGGTGCCAGGTTTGAGATCCTGGTCTTCGAACACTCTTTTCCCCAGGCGGCCGAAGACTGCACTGGCGCACTGAAGGTGATGTTGGACTTCGTCAACGACATCTGCCCTTGCTGATAGTAGCCTCCCAAGGTATGGGAATTGGTCCACATTGTCCAAGGTCTCATCGTGGATCTTGACCTGGAGCAGTTCTGTGTGGCGGGATCAGTTTGATAGAGGACCTTTGTCTTACTGATGTTTAATGTGAGGCCCAGACACTCGTACACTTCAGTGAAGGTGCCAACGATGGTTTGGAGTTTGGACTCCGAGTGTGCACAAACACAAGAGTCATCTGCATGATGTAATGTTGTAATTCATTGACAGAGGTTAGATCTGGACTGGACGCGTCAGAGGTTGAACAATTCCCCGCTTGTCCTGCAGATTAACTCCACTCCAGCGGAGAGCTTATTAAGTGTGATATAAGCATTCTAGCGAGGAAAATTGAGAAGAGCATTGGTGCGATGACATAGCCTTGCTTGACTCTGTCTGCACTTATATTTGGTGTGTGGTGGATCCGTTGGTAAGAATCATGGCTTGCATGTCATCATGAAGCAGGCAGAGGATGGAAACAAATTTTTGAGGACAGACAAATTTGAGAAGGACACTCCATAATCCCTCGCGGTTGACAGAGTCGAAAGCCTTTGCGAGGTCAAGGAAAGTCATGTACAGAGGTTGCTACTGCTCCCTACATATTTCTTGATTTGTGGCACAGTGAAGATCATGTCCGTTGTGCCCCTTAGTAGGCAGCATCCAAATTGCGACTCTAGGAAGGGCTCTTCAGCCACTGGGAGGGACGATTGAGGAGGATTTTTGCGATGATTTTCCCTGCGGCAGACAGCAGGGAAGCTCCTCTGTAATTACCGCAATCGGACTGGTCCCCTTTCTTGAAGATAGTCATGATTACAGCATCTCTGAGATCCCCTGCAATGCTCTCCTCCTTCCAGATCAGCGAGATGAGGTCATGGAATTCCACCGAGTACTTCGCTGCCATGCTTCAGTACTTCGGCGGGGATTTCATCTGCTCCTGAGGCTTTGTTATTTTTCAGTTGTCGGATGATGGCCTTTCATGCTTGACAAAGCTTCTAGAATTTTTTGATAATGTAACTGGTAGAGTGGACAAGGGAGAACTAGTGGATGTGGTGTATATGGACTTTCAAAAGGTTTTCGACAAGGTCCCACACAAAAGATTAGTGTGCAAAATTAAAGCACATGGTATTGGGGGTAATGTATTGATATGGATAGAGAACTGGTTGGCAGACAGGAAGCAAAGAGTAGGAATAAACAGGTCCTTTTCAGAATGGCAGGCAGTGACTAGTGGGGTACCGCAAGGTTCAGTGCTGGAACCCTAGTTATTTACAATATACATGAATGATTTAGATGAAGGAATTGAATTTAATATCTCCAAGTTTGCAGATGACACTAAGCTGAGTGGCAGTGTGAGCTGCGAGGAGGATGCTAGGAGGCTGCAGGGGGACTTGGACAGGTTAGGTGAATGGGCAAATGCATGGCAGATGCAGTATAATGTAGATAAATGTGAGGTTATTCACTTTGGTGGCAAAAACAGGAAGGCAGAATATTATCTGAATGGTGACAGGTTAGGAAAATGGGAGGTGCAACTAGACCTGGGTGTCATGGTACATCAGTCATTGAAAGTTGGCATGCAGGTACAGCAGGCGGTGAAGAAGGCAAATGGCATGTTGGCCTTCATAGCTCGGGGATTTGAGTATATGAGCAGGGAGGTTTTACTGCAGTTGTACCTTGGTGAGGCCACACCTTGAATATTGTGTACGGTTTTGGTCTCCTAATCTGAGGAAGGACATTCTTGCTATTGAGGGAGTGCAGCAAAGGTTCACCGACTGATTCTGGCAGGACTGACATATGAAGAAAGACTGGATCGACTAGGCTTATATTCACTGGAATTTAGAAGAATAAGAGGGTGTCTCATAGAATCATATAAAATTCTGACGGGATTGGACAGGTTAGATGCAGGAAGAATGTTCCCGATGTTGGGGAAGTCCAGAACCAGGGGTCACAGTCTAAGGATAAAGGGTAAGCCATTTAGGACCGAGATGAGGAGAAACCTCTTCACTCAGAGAGTTGTGAACCTGTGGAATTCTCTACCACAGAAAGTTGTTGAGGCCAATTCATTAGATATATTCAAAAGGGAATTAGATGTGGCTCTTACAAGGGACTAGTGGGGTACCGCAAGGTTCAGTGCTGGAACCCTAGTTATTTACAATATACATGAATGATTTAGATGAAGGAATTGAATTTAATATCTCCAAGTTTGCAGATGACACTAAGCTGAGTGGCAGTGTGAGCTGCGAGGAGGATGCTAGGAGGCTGCAGGGGGACTTGGACAGGTTAGGTGAATGGGCAAATGCATGGCAGATGCAGTATAATGTAGATAAATGTGAGGTTATTCACTTTGGTGGCAAAAACAGGAAGGCAGAATATTATCTGAATGGTGACAGGTTAGGAAAATGGGAGATGCAACTAGACCTGGGTGTCATGGTACATCAGTCATTGAAAAGGGATCAAGGGGTATGGAGAGAAAGCAGGAATGGGGTACGAAAGTTGCAAAAATGATCAGCCATGATCATATTGAATGGTGGTGCAGACTCGAAGGGCCGAATAGCCGACTCCTGCACCTATTTTCTATGTTTCTATGTTTCTATGTTTCTATGTTTTCAACCTCATGCCAGGCTGGGATTGCACATGCTGTGGGATGGAGTCAAGGACACTCACGTGAAAGGTAGAGTCTTAGTTGAGAAGATCCTCAAAGTGCTCTTTCCAGTGGGCACTGACTGTCTCTCTGTCTTTGATGAGCACCTTTCCGAGCTTTGCTCTCAGTGCAATAGGACTTGAGTGCTTGAGCCGTAGTTGGCCTAACCGGAGAGGCAGTCTAACCTGAGCTTTATACAACCGTAGCATAACTTCAGTATTTGTATTTCAGCCCCACATTGGGCTAGAAATTCAGTCGGGGTGTTAACTTCTGAAATCTTGAAAAATTAGCGGCAAGCGCTAATGATTCTCAGCTTGCAGTAAATTGGCTGTTAGTGCTCCAGGAAAGAACTGGGGCACTAAATCAAATGCTAATGACAACAGTAGGATGCTACCGGGGCTCTACCAGCAGAGCGATAATGAATTTCAGGTGCAATGCAATCGGGAATGATTCTTTACACTGGCCCTAGAGACCACCGCCAGTGAGGCGGTGGATCTGCTCGCGGCCGCCGCTGAGGCCCTCCTCATTCCTGCAAAGGAACTCCGGGACTTTTTGGCCCAGAGCCGGGGTCGCCGCGACCAAGCCCGACTGGCCCTGGAAAAATGGTCCGAGCCGGAGCTGATCAAGGGGTCCGTCCGCGCCGCCGTTAAAACCTTGGCCGCGGGCGGGCCCTTGACAAAGGAGCAGCACCTTGAGCTGCGCGAGCTCGAGGGACTCCTCGCTGGGCTGCGGAGGGAGCGGAGTTCAACAAAAGACTCCGCTCCCTCCCCCACAATAGGTTAAGGTAGAGGTTGCACTATGCTTTTGCCATGAAGATAACCATAGCCAGCCTCAACATCAACGGCGGCAGAGGGGCACGCCGTAGATTTGACAATTTTTCGCTCCTGCGGGAGGGGAAATATGCGGTGTGCTTCCTGCAAGAAACCCACACCGTTCCGGGAGACGAAGCCACGTGGCTCCTGGAATGGCAAGGAGAGGTCCGCATGAGCCACCTCACCGCCATTTCTAGTGGGGTGGCCATCTTGCTGGGCCCGCATTTTCAGCCGGAGATCTTGGGGGTCGAGGAGCCCGTGCCAGGCCGCTTGCTGCACGTAACGGTTCGCCTGGGGGACGTGCCGCTCCATCTCGTGAACGTGTACGCCCCTCATCCCGGCCCGCAGCAGACGCGCTTCTTTGAAGAGGTGTCCGCTCTTCTTGGCTCCGTCGACGTCGGCGACTGCATTGTCCTCGGGGGGGATTTTAACTGCACCCTCGAGGCGAGGTGCCCCGCAGTGCATGACGGCGATGGAGAAGTTGAGGGACCTGGTCGGGTCCTTCGACTTGGTGGACGTCTGGCGAAATCTCCACCCCGACTCCAGCGCCTTTACTTGGGTGAGGCCTGGAGTTGGATGGTCTAGAGTTGACCGCCTTTACGTGTCTCGGGCGTACGTTTCCTGCGTCCCGGCGGCCTCCATGCGGCCGGTGCCGTGTTCGGACCACCACCTTGTGTGGGCGGAGCTCGCTTCGCTCCGCGCGAGGACGGGGTCCGCGTACTGGCACTTTAACAACCGGCTGCTGGAGGACGTGCGGTTCCAGGACTCGTACCGTCGATTCTGGTCCGACTGGAGAAGGAAGCAGGGGGGCTTCCCCTCCTTGAGGCTATGGTGGGACGTGGGCAAGGCTCACGTCCGCGTCTTCTGTCAAGAGTACGCGAGGGGGTCGACCAAGAGGCGGGCGGCCAGAGCCGGGCGCCTAGAAAAAGAGGTGCTCGACCTGGAAGCCCGTCTCGGTCAAGTCGTCCAGGACCCGGCCCTGCGGACGGTGTACGAAGCGAAGAAGGCCGCGCTGAAGGACCTGCAGCTCGTCGGGTCCCGAGGCGCGTTCGTGAGGTCGCGGATCCGGTTCCTGCGGGATCTGGACCGCGGCTCCCCCTTCTTCTACTCGCTGGAAAAAAGGCAGAGTGTCCGTAAGCAGCTCTTGACGCTGCTGGCCGACGACGGCTCTCTCGTCTCGGATCCGGAGGGCGTCAACAACAGGGTCCGTGAATATTACGGGGCTCTGTTCTCTCCGGATCCGTCCAGCGAGGAAGCGCGTAGAGTTTTGTGGGAGGACCTGCCGAAGGTCGGCCCGGAGGGCGCCGAAAATCTGGAAGCTCCGCTAAGCCTGGCGGAGCTGACCGGTGCCCTCGCCCGGCTCTCGAGGGGAAAATCCCCGGGGCTGGACGGGCTGACCGTGGAGTTCCACAGGGCGTTCTGGGACGCCCTGGGGAGCGACTACGCGCGGGTCCTGGGGGAAAGTCTGGCGACCGGGGAGATGCCCCTCTCTTGGCGCAGGGCAGTCATCGTCCTGCTGCCTAAGAAGGGCGATCTCCGCCTCCTTAAGAACTGGCGCCCGGTCTCCCTCCTCAGCACGGACTACAAAATCTTCGCCAGGGCGATGTCTGCTCGCCTTGGTGCCGTGCTGGACCACATGATCCACCCCGACCAGTCCTACACGGTCCCGGGCCGGACAATCCACGATAACATCCATCTGGTCCGGGACCTCATCCATTGTTCCCAGGAGGCTGGTCTGTCGGTCGCCTTCCTATCCCTCGACCAAGAGAAGGCGTTCGACAGGGTGGATCACGACTATCTGCTCGGAACTCTGCGCGCTTTCGGGTTCGGGACGCATTTCGTCGCCCGGATCCGACTTTTGTACGCCGCCGCGGAGTGTCTGATTAAGGTTAACGGGTCCTTGACGGCGCCCCTTCGCTTTAGGAGAGGGGTGCGCCAGGGATGCCCCATGTCCGGCCAGTTATACGCCGTTTGCGTGGAGCCTTTCCTGCGCCTCTTGCGGACGAGGTTGACGGGACTGGCTCTGCAAGGGCCGGGCGTGGAGGTCGTCCTCTCGGCTTACGCCGATGACGTGCTCCTCGCGGTAGAGGATCCCGCTGACCTGCGGAGGATGCGTGAGTGCCAGAAGATTTACTCGGCCGCGTCCTCCGCCAGGATCAACTGGGAGAAATGTTCCGGACTCCTGGTGGGTCAGTGGCGGGTGGACTCCCTGCCGGAGGAGCTCAGGCCTTTTGCCTGGAGCACGACCCATCTCCTCTATCTGGGAGTCTACCTTAGCCCCGACGAGGGAGCCTGGCCGGCGAACTGGCAGGAGCTGGAGGCCAAGGTCGCCGCTCGCCTAGGGCGCTGGACAGGACTGCTCCGAGTGCTGTCCTACAGGGGTCGAGCGCTAGTCATAAACCAGCTGGTGGCCGCAATGCTGTGGTACCGGCTATTCACTTTGACCCCTCCCCCTGCGTTTGTCGCCAAGATACAGAAGAAGCTGGTGGACTTCTTCTGGAACAACAGGAAGCACTGGGTCTCTGCCGCGGTCTTGAGTCTCCCGCTTGAGGAGGGCGGTCAGTCGTTGGTGTGCGTCAGCGCCCAGCTCGCGACTTTCCGTCTTCAGACCCTGCAGAGATACCTTTACGTCGAGCCCCCTCCTAGGTGGTGCGCTCTGGCGAGGTATTTCTTCCGCCAGCAGCTCGACCTCAATTATGACACGCAGCTCCTGTTTGTGAACTTGGGGGGTGCCAGGACCGCCCTCCGGGAGCTGCCTGTCTTTTACAGGGAACTCATCAGGGTCTGGAACAAAGTCTCCACCAAGCGCAGCTCTCCGCCGGCTGGAGTGGCGGCCGTCCTGCAGGAACCGCTGCTCGGGAATCCGTACCTCCACGGCCGAGGCTTTATGTGGCGGTCGGAAGAGAGGGCTGTGGCTGGTGAGGTGACCAGGGTCAGGGACCTGCTCGATGGCGGAGGAGCGGGCTGGATGGCGCCAGACACGCTGGCGCGGCGCCTAAATTCTGCCAACGTCCGCCACGCGGCCGATGCCATCGAGTCGCTAAAAACAGCTCTGGGCCCTGACTCCGTTAGGTGCATCGAGGAGGCTCGGGCACGTGGGGAGATCCCGTCCGAACTGACCCCCGTCCGGACGGAATTCCTCATCGGCGCCAAACCCCGGAACCTCCCTCGGGGGCCGGCGCCTCACAACTTGAGCCGCCTCGGGGAAATCCCCTCCGTGCCTTTCAGTTCCGCGCGGAGGGGTTTCCTGTACGGGCTGCTCCTGCACACCCTCAACTTTGCCATCCTCGCCGGCCGTCCGGACACGCCATGGCGTACCATCTTGCCGTCCGGAGGAGGCGGGGGTCCCCGATGGAGGGCACTCTACGCAGGGGTCCTCCCACTATTCGTCGGGGACTTGGCCTGGAGGGTGGTGCACGGAGCAGTGCCGTGCAATAAATTTTTAAGCCGGTTCACGGACTCCCAGGCCGCCTGCAATTTCTGCGGTCTGGAGGAGTCCGTGTTCCATGTTTTTATTGAATGCACAAGGTTGCAGCCCCTGTTCCACTATTTGAAGGGGCTGCTCCTGAAATTCTGGCTGCACTTCAGTCCCACTCTCCTGATCTTTGGGCACCCTGTGCGGAGGGGAGCGGGTAGGTCCGAAGGCCTCCTCGTAGGACTGCTCCTGGGCACGGCCAAGGGTGCCATCAGCCGGTCCAGGCAGCGGGCGGTCGAGGGGGTCGTTCAACCTGACTGCCTGCCTCTCTTCCGCTCTTACATCCGGTCCAGGGTGTCCTTGGAGATGGAGCACGCGGTGTCCACCGGTACGCTCGCGGCCTTCCGCGAGAGGTGGGCACCGGAGGGACTGGAGTGCATCATCACGCCCGGCAACCAAATTTTAATTTGATTTTACGTTTTTAATTTTAATTTGTTTTAATTGCCGGTGCTTTTAGTGTCCCCCTCCCCTTTTAAAGGGGGCACTGGAAAAATTTGATTTTAGCGCCCCAAAAAAAAACCAAAAACCAAAAAAAAAAGGGGCCTTGAAAATGTCTGCTGTGTCACCCAGAAGGGTGGCATGGTTTTAATGTTTTATGTTTTTGCAGGTTAACTCAAAAGAGTTTCTTTACACTGGCTCCTTCCAGCTCTTAAAGGGGAGGTTGCATCAATGCGCGGATCCTCATTCGCAGCATTGCTGACTGTGAAGGCAACCTACAATCAAATCAATCCCCTGATCTCACTTCCAAGGAGAGAGCTCATCATTTCATGGATGAGACATTGGAGGCATTGGTCATGGGAGTGGAGCGAAGGAGGGCGGTGTTGTTCTCAGGCATTGGAAGGAGGCCATTGCCCCAGGTCTTTAGGGAAATATATAGGGAAGTGGCCCAGAAGGTCTTGGCCAGTGGTGTAGTTTCTGGAGCCTGACACAGTGCCGAAAGAAATTCAATGACCTAGAGATTGTCAAAGGTAAGTACATGCTTCAACAGGTCCTACTCACCAGCATCTGAACCTCAATCTGTACACACTGCACAAATCATCACACCCCACCATTCACCTCCCAAGCATCTGCACCTACTCATGCTCACATCCAAATCTCACGCCTTGCCTACAATTACAGCTATTCAACTATGGCATGCATATCTCTCAAACACATAGCTGGATTCTGACCCACTCACATTTGTTTCTCTTGCAGGCTAAGATGGCCCACAATAGGAGGGAGCAGCAGAGAACAGGTAGGGTAATGCACAGCTCCAGCAGCTTTCATATCCCGAGGAGCGAGTGCTGCGACTCATTGGGTAGCAGGTGCTGGGCGCGTGGCCATTGATGAGGCCGACCCCATTAGGGGCAACAATGGTATCTTCATCCCCTCTCCTTTTCACAGCCCACTTCCCCCTAACACCAGAAGCCTTTCCCACTTTCCAGTTCCTGATAATGTCTGCGTTCCTTGCTCCATTTCTGCTCCCCCCAGGCCCCCGCCCTAACCTTACTGCGATCCTTGTGCCTTTATGCTTTCAGATAATCAGCAACCAGATGAGCAGCCCGTACCTGAGCCTCCCAGAGAGAGTGAGGAAGGAGAAGAGGAGGACGAGGAGGAGCAAAGCATCGCATCGCTTCACTGCATCTCTCACCCGCAGGCATCACCTCAGATATTGGCACTACGCGATCTTTAGAGGCAAGTTCAGTAGCGAGATCTGCACTGGGTGATGCACCAGGGCCTAGCGGTCTGCAACAAAGGATGTCGTCCACCCCGGACCCGCTGAGGTTGGTAAAATCCAGCCCTAAGTGTGCCCTAATGAATGTTCTATATTAGTTTAACATAACTTCTCTGCTTTTGAATACTATTCCTCTAGAAATGAATCTCAGGCCTTTTTATGGCTGCATTGCTACTTTTAATGATTTATGGATATGTACCCTACGATCCCTTTGTGCCTCTACCCAATTTAGACTCTAAGGTAGGCCACAATTTCGCCGGCCGAGGTAGGTGGTGGGTACCGACCCCACTCCCGGCTCCACCCTGCTCTGTGAAATTAATCTTCCATTGATTGGGCTTGTTAAGCTCACCCTGCAAGGTTCCTGGCCAATTAACAGGAAGCGGGTCTGATGACATCATCTGCAAGGCCACACGTAACCTCATCCTGCTGTGCCACTCATCACATCTCCATCACTCTGCCTTCCTTACCCTACTCCTGCACATGCTTGGGTATTGTAGGGATGCTTTATCGTGTTGGTGTGGGATGGTGTGGTAGCCAGGGTGTACAGCATCAAGTGAAGTCAATTTGGCCATGGTTAGGCCATCCCTGGCATCCCAGGCAGCAATGTGGTCAGGTGTTGATGTGCAGCACCAGGTGATTGCGGAGAAGGTCGGTGCTGTTTTTGGTGCTGCTGGTGTGCCTGATGATGCTGGTGTGGGGGATGATCGTGGTGGTATTCTGAGGATCAAGGTAAGATTTTTCAAGGGGACCGATGCTGATGGAATAGATGGTAGCTGAAGTTGAGATGAGAGAAGCCAATGGTGAGAGGTTGCTCCAAAGAGGTGGCACTGGATAGAGAGTTCACTGCAAACACTTCAAACCTCCATAAAGTTGAAAAGTATATTCCAAATCCTGAAGGCTTCAGTTTCTAAGATTGGAAATTGAACAGCAGTAAAATGGTAGGTTTTATACCAATTTTGCAGCTGTCAGATATTCGCAGCAATGGGGAGTCATTGAGAACCCGGCACACTTACCTGACGAGATCCCTGAGCACTGGGAATCTCGTACAAATCTTGGAAAAATCATTAGGCCCTGGTAAAATGCTACTAAATACATTTAAGCAGCTTCTTAAGTATTTCAATTGCCTGACTCACCACTTAGTGTCGGGTCTGCAAACCGCAGACAAAGCCAGCACTTGGGGAATCATCAAGGAGGCGGGTTCAGAGCGGGCTTCCGTCCCGCTGTCAATCACGGCCATTTTGACAGCGGTAAGATTCCGGCTTAGTACTGTGCACAGTTCTGGTCTTCATATTACAAATAAAGATATGAAAGCACAGGAGAAAGTGCAAACAAGATTTACAAGGATGACATCAGAACTGAAAGGGTACAACTACCAGGAAGGAATGAAAAGGCCGAGGCTCTTTGTTCTATAAAAAAAGACTAAGACGTGATCTGAAGGAGGTCTTCGATAGAGTAGAGAAACATATTTATTCAGCGAGTGGTGAGAATATGGAACTCGCTACCACATTGAATGGTTGAGGCGATTAGCAAAGATGCATTTAAGGGAAAGCTAGATAAGTGCATGATGGAGAAAGGAATAGATGAATATGTTAGTAGGGTGGGAGGAGGCTTGAGTGGAGTATAAACACCGGCATAGATCTGTTAGGCCAAATGGCCTATTTCTCTGCTATAAAGTTCGATGTAATTCTTGCCCCTTGAGATAAAGGCTAACATTCCATTAGCCTGCTTAATTATTTTTCTGTACCTGTCTTGTCCATGGCCCCTGAAGTCGCTCTGCTTCTCCACAGTTCCTAGCTTCTGACCATTTAGAAAATAAGCTGATCTATCTTTTTTAGGTCCAAAGTGGATGACCACACATTTCCTCACACTGAACTCCATCTGCCACACTTTTGCCCACTCACTTAATCTATGAATGTCTCTTTGCAACTTCTTGCTACCATCCACAGTAGAAAGGAACTGCCGTTCCTAGCTATAATGGAACCAATCACAGGTGAGAAGGCTCTATATATTGCTTCCTTTCTTGCTTGATTTCTCTCTGTTAAAAGATCCTCATGTTCACTGATAGGGAAAACACCAAGATTATAGAAAAAGACATAATGCCCAAATATCCATGGGCCGCAATTCTACTGGTGCCTTACAACTCTAATTCCTGCCTGAATTTTATTCAATTGGCATGGTTCATAGTATAACAGCAGTTTATGTCAAGTAGTTGCACCACAAATTGATTTACCAGAGGCAATGTATATTCACTTCAAGGAAAATAGTCTTACACCAGTTCAGCTTCAGATCAATTGCAGTAGAACTGTAATCAGTGGTTTTAAATAATCCATTTGACTATCGAAATGCCTAATATTAAGACATAACAAACCGTTTTATTCGTCATCAGGCAGCATTATTTTTTAACCAGCTTTAAGTAGAGCTGAGGCCATGTATTTAAATATCTATGCATGAAGCTTTGCCTAAATATAATGGTGACAGCAAGCTTGGGCTGGATTTTCGGGTCCTTTGCACTCCTGGTCTCACCCCAGAGCGGCGTGAATGGGGCGGCGAGTTCTCCTGCGTCCTGTCGCGAGCTTCAGGTCGGGTTTTGCAGCTGCGCTTAGCAGCACCACCGGGAAGAACTACGCTGGGTGTGCAACACCTCTCATTGTAACACCATCTGAGTTTTGACTCGAACCCAACCCATATGCCTGGAACCATGCCTCCCAATGACTGCCTGGGAAATCAGTGTGGTTCAGCCTTGCTGACAGCGGTGAGAAATGTAATTTGCTATAAAGGTAAGTGCGAGTGTTTGTTCTTTTCATTTCTTTAGCGATTTGTGTTGTGGTGGCGTGGGCAATGTTTTGGGAATGTTTTTGTGTTTTTTTTTTAAGGTTTTCCCCTCGCCCCCTATGCCTCTCTCGGTGCGCATATGGCCCGGCACTTAGTTCGCGAGTTTCCCATTTTTGTGCCTCAAAATTTGTACAACGCCTCCCTTCGTGCTGTGCACCCTCGCCCAGATGGCAAAAATTCTTTACTAAAGAGCAACCTATTCCTGCCTCACCTACATTTTTGCCCCGAAAACAGAAAAGCCTAAAATCCAACCCAAGGTGTTACAACATCAGCTTGTAACATTCTAAAATCATGTATCGCAGTTAATCTGGTAGTTGCAGTGTAATTGCAGTGCTTATTCAATCTATAAGGCAGCTATCAGCACTGACCCAGGGAAATGGGCCAGCTTGGAATGGATTCAGAGGGCAATCCTATCTATTATGTTGTGTTTTGTCTGCTTTGGAAAAGCTCCAAGATAGTTCATGTGTTTGTAAATCAATTTTTTTGCATTGAGTGTCCATTGGAGTGTTTATGGAACCCAGGTTATAGAACGCTAGAGGTGTGGACCTCTAACATTCATGGATATTTGCTGCACATCTGGCATAATTCAGCAGAGGGGCTTGAAAGTGCGTCAAGACCTGGATGTACCAGGTCCTGGCCTCTGGTCCCAGTTTCCAGGAGGGCATGCATCTCTCACTACCCCAAACATAGTCCTTGACATTAGAACAGGAAAGGCGTGGTGGGGGTGGGGAGAGAAGTGAGGCGGGAATTCTTAGATTCTGGACTGGAGCCTTGAAGAGGCTTCAAGCAACATCCTGAAATTGTCCCCCTTGGCCTTTTTAAAATGTTAAATCTGTGTCAGTGATACCAACTGGCCTTTGAGTGTATGTTAGAATCTATTACAAGACATTAAAAAGAACTCTGTTTCAGTTTGTAAATGCTCAGCAGGTCCACGGATTAGCTGTGTACTGTTTAGTTTGCACCACACTTAGGGCCGGTAAATCTGGGGATCCTTGCCATTTTAATGCCCTGAAATCACAGGCTTCACAGCCTAAAAATCCCAGGATTCTGAAAGTGACATAACAGTAAGAACAAAGTTCATCCAAGCATTGGAAACTGTGCTTGAAACTTCTCTATTCTCTTGTGACCTCCGATTATGACATGCCCTACTGGCAGCACCTGATTTCCTCACAGCTCAATAACAGTTGCATCCCTGTCCCTCTGAAGTAGGTGCAACAAGCAGAGTAAAAGATTAGGGGCTAAAAATTCATTATAGCCCGGTTTGAAACGGTGACATTGCCTGGTCGGTAACTTTAGTGCCGGGCGATGTTTACTGCCTCCAACCAGGATATTCACTTTTAGCACCCCAAGAGTGGAGTGGAGCGAACCCTGATTCCTGGGGTGCTATCACGGGAGTGCTGCTGCAGTTCTGGTGCTAGGAAACCAGCATTCTAGCACCTAAAGGGGAGGTCAACTGGACCACCCGAAAGGTTAAAGAAAAGCCAAGGCAGCCTATCAACAGTGTCCAACATCTAGGAGAAATGCATTAATGGAAAAAAAATCATTTTAACTGCACACCTGCTCCCCCTCGGACATATCTCCCTGGCGGCTTCTTTGTGATGCCTGCTTTCTCTGTCGGAATTAGTGCCAGGCACTACGGCAGGCAAAAGCAGTCAAGTTTGCAATCGTGGTGCTATGGGGGCATTGCACACTCATAGATGTCATCAAGTGGCTGGCCCTAGAGTATGCAGCACTCACTCTTACCACCGCCAGTAGACCCCCACTGAAGGTCGCGGGAGGCGCTGCCAGCATGGCGTTTGGTTGGTAAGAGCTTAACGGCCCATTAGCGTCCCTCTCGGGTGCTGACGGGTGGCGCTAAGCAAATTAATTTTTAGCCCTAAATGTTTTCTGAATAGTGCTAATGAAACAGTCGAAAAAGGAAAAATAAAATCTGACACTCGCAAAGTGCACATCCTTGCCCACCCTTCACAGAAATGATCACAGCTGATATAACCATTCAGCCCACTGTACTCTAGATTCCTAATGACAATGGGGAGAAGGGATGTGATAGGTTGGCATGGTGTATAAAGTTGGGAACTCAAATCTGATAGATTCCACTAAACTCTCTATAGTGGAAAATGTGCTCACACAGGGAGTTTTAACAATGTATGTCTTTCTACAGTAAATCAAATCCTGATCACTATCTAAAATCCTAACATTGTAAGATTAAATGGTAGAATTACAATGTTTATCCAGGATTGCACATTTTAAATGCATTACAGTTGTACTCCACATGTTGCCATGACCCAAGCAGTTGAAGAACTTAAAGGTTATCTGACACCTTCAGGTTTAGTGAATTCTGGAGTCTGATGGGGCCTGATCCTATGCTGCCATTTTCATGTCAATGCACACCCAAAATCTTTGTATATCGATACAAAACTTTCCTAACAGGCTAAGAAACGCTAGGCCATGAAAAGCAGAATATGAGTCCAAATTAAATGAGTTTCACATGGAATCTATCCTTAACTTTTTAAGATTATCATAAAACAATGAATTGAAAACCATTTTACTATTGTAGCATAGATTTGTATCACAAAAGCACTTGAGAGAATAATATTTATAATGATTCTAATAATGACCCTGAAATTCTGGTCGGAGGCTTCTTTCAAATGAACGCCTCCAACCGGAGAATTTTTCCGAAAGCACATGGTGGTCCTGGAGGAGCGTGGAATTCCGTTCGGGAGTCCTTCTCTTCCCGCGCTGTGAAACGTGCTTCCCAACCAGAAGATGCAGTCACTTGTGACTGCTCCACCAATCAGGTAAAGTATTCTCAATTAATAGCAATGGGAACTCCATACCTATGAGTTCTCATTGCTATTAATTGTGAAGAAAAATCCAAACACAATATCAAATAAAAAATAAAAAACACACCTCACATAAATAAAATTAATTGAAATTAAAGTTAATAAATATCAGAGAGAAAAAAAGTTTCCGAATTTTTAAAACGCTTTTTAAATTTAACGTAGTGGATGGGGTTTTTAAAAATGTATTTTTTTAATTTTATGTTTTATGTTTTAAGTGTGTTTTAAAACTCATACACCTGTAAAAGTAGGCTATGCACCTACTTTTATCAGGTGCAAGAGTTTTGAGGACATTTGCTGGGCAAGATATGGGTAAATAATGCAATCTTGCCCTTGCAAATGTCCTCCCTTCCAATATGCTGGAGCTTGACAGATCGGAAAAGCCGGCTTTCAACGCATGCGGATTGTGCACTGAAAACCGGCTTTTGCGATGCCTTCCCGTGTCCGTACACATTCTATACAGACCTGGGGAGGCCAGAATTTCTGGGTCAATATGCTTGTATCCAATTTGAACTAGCCAAGTGATTAATTAGCAGTAAGCAAAGAGGAGGAGGTTATCACAAACTGAGAAATACTTGATGTGAAGTGCTCAAAGCAAAGAACCGAGATGAAGCAAATCATTTGTTAAATTTTATTTGTTTCAAATAAGACAGTTACAAATGGAAATGGCATTAGAGAAAGGGTTTGACATCTCATACTGTAAATGATGTTATTACAAGTAACAATAATAATACCTGTAAAGTCCTGTCCCCTCAGTACAGATTCACACGAGGCATGTAGTGAAGTCAAGGTCACTCTGGACCTGCACCTTTATTTCACAGCTCTGAAATGCTGCACTTGCCTGAGACCTGTCCTTATAAACGTGTCTCTTGCGAGTGCACCCCTGATGGTAAGGTATGCTGGTGGTTACAGGTCATATCTTATTACAGTCATGTATAGCATGTTAAGATACAGTTATATAAAATAATGTAAGATACATAACAATACCTATATGCATATGCATAATTTTTGAAAAAATGACTAAAATTGGCTACATAGGACATGGGCATTGAAAAACCTAATGGAATACAGTAGCAGAGATAGGAACATATTAGCACCAGAAATATTTCAAGACATCTTGGTCGGCCTTGGAAGCATGTTATTAGTCTACGATTATTGTTTTAGAAAAAATAGACTAAGAACGCACCAAGTAACCAGTAATTTTTGAATATTTAGAACTTCTTGCAGATTCGTATGTCAGTTGGTAATTACCTACATACACATACATACTGTACACATCCCAATCGCCCTTTATTTTAAATGAGTTAGTATAGTATTTTCTTGCAAGCATAAATTTGATCTCTGTTACTGTCCATGATGAGATAATTGAAACTGGACAAAAATCTACTTAGTTAGACCTTCATCTTAGTAAGAAAAGTAGGTCAAGTTTTCTGCGTGAAGATTTGTCTTGATTGTTCAACCTTGTGGGTTAAAACTAAGCACCAAACAAACAGAATAACTTGTACATCAAAATTGCTTTGCTACTGATTTTCCGTACAAATGTTTCTCATAGTTTTACAAATACAATAAAGTTTTACAAAAACAAATACAAAAATACAGTGCAGGCTTGAAGGGCTGAATGGCCTACTCCTGCACCTATTTTCTAAATCAGAAGTTGTCCTAAGTTAAAGAAGTCACAATATAGGCATGTAGATAGCTATAGTATAGAGATTGAACAGTTTATTGCTGACTTTTATAAACCTGATAATGATGATGTTCTTTGACCTTATGAGAAACAAACAGGTCCAATATCAACACCAAATTCCTGGTCCTCAGCACCAATATCCATAGGTGCAATGTCCACAATAGGCAGGCGAATAGTCTTTCGTGTTCTATATTCAAAGACAGTCATGTCCCATTCTCCTGTGTGTTTCTATAAATAAAAGGAAATAAAGTTATTTTCAATGACAGTTAAATCAATGCTTCATATTGGTTAGCTTTGTGTGTGTGGCCATATAATCTCGCTGGTCTTTGTGTGGTCTTCAACATTAAAGATCTTATTGAAAAAAATGGGAATGCAAATTCAGGAATGAGGCTTTGCAATAAATGACTGATACTAAAGGTCAAAAGTTACAGGAAAGGTGTATTATTTTGATATTTGTACAACAGGCATCCATTATAAAGATAGATATTTAATTTTCAGAAAATACAAGTTGATAAACTATTAACACCATAGCCTTAATAGGATGATTTAGCAATAACAACAATTTGCACTGATATACCACCTTGAACATAGAAAAACATCCCAGAGCACTTCACAGAGATCTAAGCAACAAAAATGGACAGTGAGTCAAAGAAGGAAATACTAGGGAGGGGTGACCAAAAACTTGGTCAAACAGGTGGGTTTTAAGGAGGGTCTTAAAGGAGGAGATGGAGTGGAGAAGCAGAGGGGTTTAAGGGAAGGAATTCTGGAGCATGCTGCCTAAGTGGCTGAAGAAAAAGCTATCAATGGTGGTGGTGGTGGGGCACACACGCAAAAGGGGCCAGAATCTGAGGAATGAAAAGTTTGGAGGAGGGTGCGGTGTGTTGCTGGAGGAGGTTACTGAGATAGGGAAGTATGAGGCCATGAAGGAATTTAAACAAGGATGATGATTTAAAATTTAAGGTGTTGTGGGATAGGGAGCCAATGTAGCTTATCGAGGGCAAAGGTGATGGGTGAGCAGGACTTGGTGCGATATAGAATATGAGTAGTAGAATTTTGGATGAGCAGAAGTTTATGGAGGGCAACCGGCCATGGCAGCAATGGAATAGTCGGGTCTACAAGTGACAAAAGTGTGGTGAGGGTTTCAGCAATAGATAGGCTGAGGTAATGGCAGAGACAGGTGAGGTTACAGAGGTGGAAGTAGGCAATCTTTGTAATTTAAGCTTTCTGTTGATGTTGGTGAATCAGTTCTATGCAAATATTTGTACTACTTACAGTGCAGCCATCTTCAAGGACGTTGTAGGTGTATTTTCTGTTTCCTTCAGCTTTAAGCTCAATGTCATCCCAACTCATCAGCTTTAAGGCTTTCTTTACATTTCCTGTCTCAGCATCCAGATAGGCAATGCTGTTCTTACAGTGGTAGGTGACATTCTGGGATGCTCGAGTAGAAAGCATTCGAAGGAATCCCATTTGGACTTCAACAGTATCTTTTGAAAGAATGCTGTTACCGTAGCTAAACTGTGGATACAAGAAAACGTTTCCTTCAGCTTACAAGATTAGAAACATATATTTTAAAGCGACAACATACATGTTTTAGAGATTGAACAAAAATAATCAAGATTCAAATATATTTTTATTTGTAAAGTATCCTCTCCAAAGTAAGCAAGTACTTTGCGTGCTGAACATTTCTTTTACAAATGACAGAAGAAGGATATTGAAAAGATGTTTATTTCTTACTGCGTAAAGATGACAGGATGAAGTAATATGTGGGCTTTTGTTAATGAATGAGCTTTAGTTATAATAAAAAGATTCCTACCCACATACAGATTTATAGAACTTGCTCAAAATGTAATCGTTATTCGAATATTATGGAATTTGTCTTTCGGATAACTATTCTTACATTTAATGAATTCAATATCTAATCAATGTACATATAGTTCTCTTATAAAATATTAATCTAATTTTAATATTGCTTATTAAATCTATTATAATGTAGCACTTCTTTTTATGCTACATTGTACAATGATTTATTAAATAATAGTTTTTTGATGGATACTTACTTGGAAGCCACCATCCATGGACTGTCCAAACCACACGTGCTTCTTTCCAGGACTGTTTTTTCTTGTCCACCAGCTCTTGTGTGGGGTGCTGCTGGGGTGAGAATGCACACAGGTCTCCCCAGTTTCCATGTCGCAATAAACTTTAATGGCATCCAGTTTGGAACCTTGATTGGGATCAATCCAGTACTCTCCTAGGAAGACAATTTGCAAGTTTACAACAATCTACAAACTAGAATTCAAATTATATAAAGATTAGTGCAAAATACTAGTGGGAAGGATATAGAGGAAAAACTTTGCAGGGAAATTACAGAGAGGTACTATAGAGTGTAGAGTAGTGATAACAGGGGACTTCACCTATCCTAATATAGACTGGGATAGTAATAGTGTAAAGTGCAGCGAGGGGGAAGAATTTTTGAAGTGTATTCAGGAGAACTTTCTTGATCAGTACTTTTATGGCCCAATGAGGAAGAAGGCATTGCTGGATCTGTTTCTGGGAATGAGGTGGGTCAGGTAGATCAGGTTTTAGTAGGGAAACATTTAGGGAATAGTGATCATAGTATCATAAGGTTTGGATTAGCCATGGAAAAGGACAAAGAACAATCGAGATATATATATATATATATATCAAGTAAAATACTTAATTGGTCAATTTCAGTGGCTTGAGAATGGACCTGGCCCAGGTAAATTGGAATCAAAGATTGGCAGGCAAAAATGTAATTGAAGAATGGGCTGTCTTTAAAGAGGAGATGGTTCAGGAAACAGTGGTGAATGGTTGTTTTTCGGATTGGAGGAAGGTATACAATGGTTTTACCCAGGGATGGGTACTAGGAACAGGGTTTTTCTTGATCTTTGTTAATGATTTAGACTTAGATGCACAGGGCACGAGTTCTAAATTTGAGAATTACACAAAAATTAAAGTATAGTGAACAGTGAGGAGGATAGTAATAGATTTCACGAGGGCCTAGACGAGGCTGGTGGAATGGGCGGACACGTGGCAGATGATGTTTAATGCAGAAAAGTGCAAAATGATACATTTTGTAGGAAGAACGAGGAGAGGCAATATAAACTAAAGTGTACAATTCTAAAGGGGGTGCAGGAACGGAGAGACCTGGGGGTACATGTGCACAAATCATTGAAGGTGACAGGGCAGGCTGAGAAAGCAGTTAAAAAAGCATACAAGATCCTGGGCTTTATAAATAGAGGCATAGAGTACAAAAGCAAGGAAATGATGATGAACCTTTATAAAATACTGTTTCGGCCACAATCGGATTCTGGGCACCACACATTAGGAAGGATGTGAAGGCTTTAGAGAGGGTGCAGAAAAGATTGACAAGAATGGTTTCAGGGATGAGGGATTTCAGTTACGTGGATAGACTGGAGAAGCTGGGGTTGTTCTCCTTAGAGCAGAGAAGCTTGAGAGGAGATTTGATAGAGGCATTCAAAATCATGAGAGGTCTAGACAGAGTAGATAGAGAGAACTGTTCCCCTTGGCGGAATGTTCCAGAACCAGAGGACACAGATTTAAGGCGATTGGCAGAATATCTAAAGGCGACATGAGGAAAAACTTTTTTATGCAGCGAGTGGTTAGGATCTGGAAATGCACTGCCTGAATGGATGGTGGAGGCAGATTCAATCATGGCTTTTAAAAGGGAATTGGATATGTACCTGAAGGAAAAAAAAATTGCAGGGCTACGGGGAAGGGCGGGGGAGTGGGACGAGCTGAAGTGCCCTTGCAGAGAGCCAGCACGGGCTCGACAGACTGAATGGCCTCCATCTGTGCTGTAACCATTCTATGATTCTTTAATTGGGCCCTTTGACATCCTCTGAAAATAATAGTCAAATTGTAGACTTCAGCATTTCAGACTTGCCAGTGTCGTTCACATCCCAAGACCAAATAAAAGTTAAAAACCAAAGTGTTCATTCATTTAGTTGGTGTTTGACACTTGTAATTTATCAAAAAGGGCATTCAGTGAAACATCAAACCATAATTTTTATACAAAATATGTAATTTCCTTACCACTCTTAAATTCTGGTTGGCAGTATTTTAGGTTGCGGCAATTTCGGGCTGGATTCTTCTGTGATCCGTCTGGAGTAATAATATCCTGTACCTGGCTGCTGAGTGACTTCACAGTAGCAATTAACTCTGTGTCCTGTTGCACGGCAGATTCACTGGGCTGATCATTATAATATGATGTATATGGTGCCACCGGCCCTTTACCATCAATAATAGGTGATGGTCCACAGCAGGGGCCAGGAAGGCCGGCAGGGCCAGGATTTCCAGGAAGGCCTGTTTCACCAGATGGACCCTGTGAAGTTTAAAGGTGAAGGCATTATAATCACACGCTCACAAAATAAATAATTATACATGTTTCTAATTGCAATATATGATACTCCAGGAATTAAAATGGGAAACCTACAGGAGGACCAGTCTCTCCAGGTAAGCCACGTGGGCCAGGAGGACCCATAGCACCTGGGTAACCACTTGTACCATCTTTTCCTGGACGACCAGCTGGACCTTGAGGACCCTTGGAAAAAAAACAGAGAAATATCAAATAAAACATATATAAATGAAATGAATAATCTGTAATTTTCAATAATCACAATAATTAGAAATATGCTGGACTTGAATAGTTGAAATAAAATCTATATAAAGTGATCCGATATTTAAATTCAACATTTAGCAATGAAAGAAATATAATTTGAACAGAATTTGCATGTATTGTACTGAGAATGACACTTAGGGCTAGAAATTCGGTATTGCCCACTTTGAGGCGGTGATGCCGCTGCGCCGCTACTTTTAAGGTCTACCACCTTAAAGTGGGATATTCAGTTGTATCGCCCCAGCGGAGAGTGGAGCGCCAAGGGAAGTGTTGCATGATCCACTTATGGCACTAAAGGCCCATCACGGGGCAGTAGCGCAGGAGCGCTCCTCAACTTGAGGTGCTAGGATACCAGCATCCTCGTACCGAAAGAGGACGTGAAGTCGACCATGTGAAACCTGCAAGAAATGGAAGGGAGGCTATCAACAGCCTTCCACAGGTAAGAGAGGCAAGTAATTGTTAAAAATTTGACTATCAGCAATTACCTCTTCATTCCCTGTGATATCGCCGCAGGATCATCTGTGCATCATCTGCTTCCCCTGTCGGGAAAGCGGCAGGCGCTAAGCAGTCAATTTCGGAAAAGTGTCGTAAAGGGGGTTTTGCACACTCTTGATGTCAGCAAGTGGATGGCACTAGAGTATGCAGCGCTAAATGACAGTGCCGCCACTAAACCTCAAGTGAAGTTCGTAGCGCACTGTCATAGCGCAGCGCTCGGGCGGGTAGGTGTTTAACGGCTCCATAGCACCTCTCTCTGGTGCTAATCATGGGCTAAACATCCAAATTTCTCTGCAAAAGTATTTGACAATGCAAAGACTCGAGGTAAATTTCCGTAGGGTTCCTCTGCTCGTCCACCATAACTCTGGAGGAAGAGCTCCCTAGTGTCATGTATCCTACATGGCTACTGTTGGTACTATCACAAGGTGTGCCACCAGAGGGCACAGCAGTGGGAGACTCGTAGGTTACCTTTACAGGTGTGCCTCGCCTAGTATAAAAGGCAGGACACCAGGTGTGATCCTCTCTCTGGAGTTAACTAATAAAGGACTAAGGTCACTACAGTTCAAGTACAGCACACTGCCTCGTGGAGTCATTGTTAGAGCATCTAAGGACACAACACCAAAACCTCGTTCAAATAGTGTGAACAGAATTTAGGCCATTTACTGTGGTTTCTGCAAGTTTCCATCAAGGTTACAGCGGAGGATCAAAAGAGCATCCAAGTAAATTCAGCCCCTCAATGTTAATCTAAGGATAAGTGAATGGGCCTCACAAGTTTCATATGAACTGATGCAAGTCCAATAAATCTGACGTCAGACCCGAACTGCTTAAATGGCATTGAAATTAGTTGTTGCTCAACTTCATGGTTTTGCTGTTATTCTGTCCAACTTACAATGCCAAAATGAAAAGAGTTTGGAATCAAACCATCAAAATATTTAGAGTTTGAGACCAATCCTAAAGATCCTGAATGATTTACAAATCAAGATGGTTGACAAATTTAGATATAAATTTTAACAGCATATTGCATTGAACAATATGCCACTAGATTGTGGGGGTGAAATTGATTAGGTCCGATAATGGGCGCGAGGAGCGCAAAGCGTGATCTGCCCGTGCCCACACAAAGTGATGCAGGCAGCACACAAAATTCGTGCAGCCTGGTCATTTACATGGTTGGAGTGCTGAGCTGAGCACTAAACACGCTGCTGGTTGGCTAAGTGCTCAAGACGGGGGCCAAAAATGTACAGTCTACTGGCCAATAACATTTTGCCTAGGCTCTCTGTACTACTTAAAGAGAAGGTGCTTTGTTGCAGAAGCACCTCCTTGTCTCTCTGCATGTAGTCATGGCTCAACATGGAAGAGAGAGAGCAAAGAGATTCTCAGATGCAGCACTTGAGGCCTTGGTCCTGGGGGCCCATAGAAGAAGGACAGATCCTCTACCTTCAGGGGGGCAGGAGGTCTTCCAGGCAACATGCCAGAAGTCAGTGGGAGGAGATAGCAGAAGCCGTCAGTATCACATATATTAGTCCCAGGACCTGGATTCAGTGGCCCAAGAAGTTTAATGGCCGAACACGAGTGGTCAAGGTGGATTTTCAAATGCTATATCCCACCAATAGCCTCACATACTCCAATCACTCAACTACCAACAATCTCTAACAATCATGACTCATACCCCACAATTATAGCTTCACCTCAACCTCACACACTTAGCATTGCTGCAAGCCTCACACCTAAACTGACAGCCACATCACCCAAACACATTGCACCACACTCACTGACAGACTTCCCTTTCTCTTGTTGTCCAAGGTGACACATAACAGACGTGAACAGCAGCATACGGGAGGAGAGGAAGTATGTCTTCTGCATCTCACTGAGCTGGATGAGACGGTGCTGGAGATAATTCGAGGGGCCGGTACGGAGTTCATGGTGAGCGGCAAGCGATCAGTGAAAGCATTGCTGATGAGGGTATGTTCATACATAATCCCTCTTCTCACATTCTACTTCCCCCCTCATTCACAATCTCTTTTCACTTACAAGAGGTTGATGGGTTTTTTTTAATGCGTTCATGGGATGTGGGTGTCGCTGGCAAGGCCAGTAGTTATTGCCCATCTCTAATTGCCATTGAGATGGTGTATGCATACACAGCTCGCTTTCTCGGCCTCCCCTCATCACAACCCCAACACTTGTGCCATTCTCCTGTCAGTTAACCAACAACTGCCAGCAGCCCAAAATGTCCCCAACACTATAGAGGAGGAGAGTGAAGGAGAAGAAACATAGAAAATAGGTGCAGGAGCAGGCCATTCGGTCCTTCGAGCCTGCACCACCATTCAATATGATCATGACTGATCATGCAACTTCAGTACCCCATTCCTGCTTTCTCTCCATACCCCTTGATCCCTTTAGACATAAGGGCCATATCTAACTCCCTTTTCAATGTATCTAACGAACTGGCCTCAACAGCTTTCTGTGGTAGAGAATTCCACAGGTTCACAATTCTCTCAGTGAAGAAGTTTCTCCTCATCTTGGTCCTAAATGGCTGACCCCTTATCCTTAGATTGTGACCCCTGGTTCTCGGCTTCCCCAACAACGGAAACATTCTTCCTGCATCTAACCTGCCCAATCCCATCAGAATTTTATATGTTTCTATGAGATCCCCTCTCATTCTACTAAATTCCAGTGAATAGAAGCCTAGTCAATCCAGTCTTTCTTCATATGTCAGTCCTGCCATCCCGGGAATCAGTCTGGTGAACCTTTGCTGCACTCCCTCAATAGCAAGAATGTCATTCCTCAGATGAGGGGAGCTAAACTGTACACAATACTCAAGGTGTGGCCTCAGCAATGCCATGAACAACTGCTGTAAGACCTCCCTGCTCCTATACTCAAATCCTCTAGCTATGAAGGCCAACATGCCATTTGCCTTCTTCACCGCCTGCTGTACCTGCATGCCAACTTTCAATGACTGATGTACTATGACACCCAGGTCTCGTTGCACCTCCCATTTTCCTAATTTATCACCATTCAGATAATATTCTGCCTCCCTGTTTTTGCCACCAAAGTGGATAACCTCACATTTATCTACATTATACTGCATCTGCCATGCATTTGCCCACTCACCCAACCTGTCCAAGTCACCCTGCAGCCTCTTGGCATCCTCCTCACAGCTTACACTGACACCCAGCTTAGTGTCATCTGCAAACTTGGAGATATTACATTCAATTCCTTCGTCCAAGTCATTCATGTATATTGTAAATAGCTAGGGGCCCAGCACTGAACATTGCGGTACCCCACTAGCCACTGCCTGCTATTCTGAAAAGGACTTGTTTATTCCCACTCTTTGCTTCTTGTCTGCCAACCAGTTCTCTATCCATGTCAATACATTACCCCATACCATGTGCTTTAATTTTGCACACTAATCTCTTGTGTGGGACCTTGTCAAAAGCCTTTTGAAAGTCCAAATACACCACATCCACTGGTTCTCCCTTGTCCACTCTACTTGTTACATCCTCAAAAAATTCTAGAAGATTTGTCAAGCAAGATTTCCCATGCTGACTTGAACCGATCCGATCACTGCTTTCCAAATGCGCTGCTATTGCACCTTTAATAATTGATTCCAACATTTTCTCCACTACTGATGTCAAGCTAACTAGTCTATAATTCCCTGTTTTCTCTCTCCCTCCTTTTTTAAAAAGTGGGGTTGTATTAGCTACCCTCTAATCCATAGGAACTGAAGCAGAGTCCAAGGAATGTTGGAAAATAACCACCAATGCATCCACTATTTCTAGGCCACTTCCTTAAGTACTCTGGGATGCAGACTCAGGCCCTGGGGATTTATCGACCTTCAATGCCATCAATTTCCCGAACACAATTTCCTGACCTATAAGGATTTCCTTCAGTTCCTCCTTCTTGCTAGACCCTCGGTTCCCTAGTATTTCCAGAAGGTTATTTGTGTCTTCCTCAGTGAAGACATAATCAAAGCATTTGTTCAATTGGTCTGCCATTTCTTTGTGCCCCATTATAAATTCACACGATTCTGACTGCAAGGGATCTACATTTGTCTTCACTAATCGTTTTCCCTTCACGTACCTATAGAAGCTTTTGCAGTCAGATTTTATGTTCCCTGCAAGCTTACTCTAGTACTCTATTTCCCCCTCCTAATTAACCCTTTGTCCTCCTCTGTTGAATTCTAAATTTCGCCCAGTCCTCAGGTTGGTTGCTTTTTCTGGCCAATTTATATGCCTCTTCCTTAGATTTAACACTATCCCTAATTTCCCTTGTTAGCCACGGTTGAGCCACCTTCCCCGTTATATTTTTACACCAGACAAGGATGTACAATTGTTGAAGTTCATCCATGTGATCTTTAAATGTCTGCCATTGGCTATCCATCGTCAACCCTTTTAGTATCATTTGCCAGTCTATGCTAGCCAATTCATGTCTCATACCATCAAAGTTACCTTTCTTTAAGTTCAGGACCCTAGTCTCTGAATTAACTGTGTCACTCTCCATTTTAATGAAGAATTCTACCATATTATGGTCACTCTTCCAACTAATCTTCTCTCATACACATGACCCAGTCTAGGATGGCCTGCTCTCTAGTTGATTTCCTCGATATATTGGTTTAGAAAACCATCCATTATACACTCCAGGAAATCCTCCTCCACCATATTGCTACCAGTTTGGTTAGCCCAATCAATATGTAGATTAAAGTCATCCATGATAACTGCTGTACCTTTATTGCACGCGTCCCCAATTTCCTGTTTGATGCCATCCCCAACCTCACTACTACTGTTTGGTGGTCTGTACACAATTCCCACTCGTGTTTTCTGCCCTTTGGTGTTCTGCAGCTCTACCCATACAGATTCCACATCATCCATGCTAATGTTCTTTCTTACTGTCGCGTTAATCTCCTCTTTAACCAGCAACGCTACCCCACCTCCTTTATCTTTCTGTATATACTTCCTGAATATTGAATATCCCTGGATGTTGAGTTCCCAGCCTTGGTCGCCCTGGAGCCATGTCTCTGTGATGCCAATTACATCATATCTGTTAACTGCTATCTGCGCAGTTAATTCATCCACCTTATTACGAATGCTCCTCGCATTGATACACAGAGCCTTTAGGCTTGTTTTTTTAATACTCTTTGTCCTTTTAGAATTATGATGTAATGTGGCTCTTTTTGATTTTTGCCTTTGATTTCTCGGCTCTCCACCTTTCCTTATTTCCTTACTATCTTTTGCTTCTGCCCCATTTTACTTCCATCTGTCTCCCTGCATAGACTCCCATCCCCCTGCTGTATTAGTTTAAACCCTCCCCAACAGCACTAGGAAACACTCCCCCCAGGACATTGGTTCTGGTCCTGCCCAGGTGCAGACCGTCTGGTTTGTACTGGTCCCACCTCCCCCAGAATCGGTTCCAATGTCTCAGGAATTTGAATCCTTCCCTCTTGCACTATTCCTCAAGCCACGTATTCATCTTAACTATCCTGCTATTTCTACTCTGACTAGCATGTGGCACTGGTAGCAATCCTGAGATTACTACCTTTGAGGTCCTATATTTTAATTTAACTCCTAGCTCCTTAAATTCAGCTTGTAGGACCTCATCCCGTTTTTTACCTATATCGTTGGTACCTCTTTGCCCCACGACAACTGGCTGTTCACCCTCCCCATCCAAAATACCCTGCAGCCGCTCCGAGACATCCTTGACCCTTGCACCAGGGAGGCAACATACCATCCTGGAGGCAGTGTCACTCGATCTGACACTCCCAGGCACCAGTTTAGAAAATAGCACTGCATGTATTTTAGAGGGTAGTATAGAGGTGGAATCTGCATGTGGTGAGTCACCAGGCACGTGTGGGTTGCTGCTATGCCAGGAGAAAATGATAGCCCAAATGAAGAGTTCACATCTGAATTCTGCTGCACAGGGCTCAGATGAGGCCTTCGATGGGGCGGCCTTCAGAAGGGTGATCAGCATGTAGATAAAAATGCTTGGTGCAATGACAGGCCTGCCAGAGAGCCTCTGGTCAGTGTCAAAAAATATGGAGGAGTCCGGCTCCAACCTTGCATGGGGCTTTGCACGGTGCTTGGAGCCCATGATTTCCAGGATGGATTAGGAAACTTGTGAACATAACCATGATGCTGGGTGTGATGGGCGATGTTGCAGCTTCCATTGCAGCACAAATAGAAGCAACCCAACCTCTGAGTGCTGCAATGAAAACTCAGACTGCTTTCATGTAGTCTCAGCTTGCTGCCATGCAACTCAGACTGCTGCCATCATGGATACGTGTTTACGAGTGTGGAAAGGGGCTTGCAGAGTCTTACAGCAGTCCAGCAACCTGTGCTCCAACAGCTGGCTACGAATGCTGAGTCGCTGCCCCGGGAGAGTGGCAGGAGCGCCGTGGAGCAAAAACCTGCTATCCATAAGAACATGCGGAGCAGACTCGAGCGGCCGAATGTCCTACTCCTGCTCCTAATTCTTATGTTCTCTCTCAGGATGACAGCATTCCTGCTCCCACCTCTACCCTTGTTGATGCTTGTCAGCCAGTCAGCCCAGACTGCTGCCGCCCACGCCATGGTGGTGCAGTCTACAGCTGAATCTTCTAGGCCTAGAGCTGCTTGAGGTCATCCTGCAAGGCCGTCTGCAGTATTCCCCATGGAAAATCGGCAGCCTTCCAACAGTCATGCTGCAGCCACTGGGGTGACACTGAGTAGGAGCACTAGAATAGGCAATGGAACACAAAAGGCAGACATTAAGGGAAATCACGAGGGTGATTAGTTGTAGTTGTTGTGTAGTTTTGGATTGATTAATATATAAATTATATTTGGAATGTTTTTTTTGCGGTGGCTCACATTTCAGCTTTGTGCCTAGGAGGATGCTGCGATGATCCGTGACAGACGGATGTTAAGGTGGGGAAATGGTGAGCAACGGGGATCTGGGATTTTATTCAGGGGAACCGAAGACTGACGATGCGCTCAAAGACAGCCCATCCGGAATGTGGACATGCTGTGTAACTCCTCTTCCTCCTCCTCCTCCTCCTCCTGAGGTGGTCGCAGAACCCGTGGTGGCAAGGTCTGCACCTTCATGATGGACAAGTTGTGAAGGATGCAGCAGACTACCACAAAATGGGACACCCACTCCGGCGAGTTCTGGAGAGTTCCTCGTAAGCAGATAAGGCAGTGGAACCATTGCTTCAGCACCCAATGGTCTGCTTGATGGGGTTCCTCGTGGCGGCTTGGCTCTCATTATGTGAGTGTTGGACACGAGTAGTGTGATTGCAGAAGGGAGTCATCAGCAAGTGAGTGGATAGCTATTGTCTCCGATTGGCCACCCTCGAGTTTGAAGTGAGTGCCACCGTGACTTTCACTGCATTAGGCAGCGCAGTCCTGGTGCTGAATGAAGATTTCACAGGGGGAGTTTCACAGGAGGTGAGTTTCACAGCGGCAGTTTCACAGCGGGAAGTTTCACGGGGTGGGGGGATTTTCATAGGGGCGAGTTTCACAAGGGCGATTTCATGGGATGGAAGTTTTACCGGGGATGAGTTTCCCAGGGGGGAGTTTCATGGGGCATGAGTTTCAGAGGGCGAGGTGGGTTCAAGTTTCACAGGAGGGAGTTCACAGGGGAGAGTTTCACAGGCGCAGGATAGAAAACATAGAAACATAGAAAATAGGTGCAGGAGCAGGCCATTCAGCCCTTCTAGCCTGCACCGCCATTCAATGAGTTCATGGCTGAACATGAAACTTCAGTACCCCCTTCCTGCTTTCTCGCCATAACCCTTGATCCCCCGAGTAGTAAGGACTTCATCTAACTCCCTTTTGAATATATTTAGTGAATTGGCCTCAACTACTTTCTGTGGTAGAGAATTCCACAGGTTCACCACTCTCTGGGTGAAGAAGTTTCTCCTCATCTCGGTCCTAAATGGCTTACCCCTTATCCTCAGACTGTGACCCCTGGTTCTGGACTTCCCCAACATTGGGAACATTCTTTCTGCATCTAACCTGTCTAAACCCGTCAGAATTTTAAACGTTTCTATGAGGTCCCCTCTCATTCTTCTGAACTCCAGTGAATACAATCCCAATTGATCCAATCTTTCTTGATAGGTCAGTCCCGCCATCCCGGGAATCAGTCTGGTGAACCTTCGCTGCACTCCCTCAATAGCAAGAATGTCCTTCCTCAAGTTAGGAGACCAAAACTGTACACAATACTCCAGGTGTGGCCTCACCAAGGCCCTGTACAACTGTAGCAACACCTCCCTGCCCTTGTATTCAAATCCCCTCGCTATGAAGGCCAACATGCCATTTGCTTTCTTAACCGCCTGCTGTACCTGCATGCCAACCTTCAATGACTGATGTACCATGACACCCAGGTCTCGTTGCACCTTCCCTTTTCCTAATCTGTCACCATTCAGATAATAGTCTGTCTCTCTGTTTTTACCACCAAAGTGGATAACCTCACATTTATCCACATTATACTTCATCTGCCATGCATTTGCCCACTCACCTAACCTATCCAAGTCACTCTGCAGCCTAATAGCATCCTCCTCGCAGCTCACACTGCCACCCAACTTAGTATCATCCGCAAATTTGGAGATACTGCATTTAATCCCCTCGTCTAAATCATTAATGTACAATGTAAACAGCTGGGGCCCCAGCACAGAACCTTGCGGCACTCCACTAGTCACTGCCTGCCATTCTGAAAAGTACCCGTTTACTCCTACTCTTTGCTTCCTGTCTGACAACCAGTTCTCAATCCACGTCAGCACACTACCCCCAATCCCATGTGCTTTAACTTTGCACATGAAGGCGTCATGACTGATTACAGGATACCTGGCATTCACCGTCATGGTGCGCTCGGCGTGGTCGTGCACTAGCTGCATATTAAATGAGCGGTAACCTTTGTGGTTGTGGTACATCTTAGGATTGGTATGCGGTGCTTGCAGAACCACATGTGTGCAGTCAATGGCATTGCACACTAATTGACGTCACGATCTGTCTCATACCATTTTTCTAACAAGCTCAGACAACAGCCGTGCTGCCAACTTGCCTAAAATGGTGGCAGCCACGGGATGCGCCGGAAGTGGGCAGAAGCAAGACGTCCGGCATTTTTATTTGCCAAAAACTGCCTTAAGAGTCGGTTGAGTTTAACATTCACAAAGATGGAAACTTAATATTTTAAAATTTTAATTTCTATTACAACTTTCAGCATCATTTACAGATACTCAGATAATCCAAACGATTTTAAAAAAAGCAACTGAGTAAAATCATAGATTAATATCTAAGTGGAAGGCTTTGCAAAGTTTTTCACAGTAACTTTTTACTTTACTCACTCTGGCACCATGAGCTCCTGGATTTCCAGATTGACCTGCTTCCCCATCGGCACCCTAGAAAATAAAAAAAATTCACCCTTTTCAGTGAAGCAATATGAATGTTTACCACAAATGTTGGAATAAAAATTTTTTTGCAAATGTGCCCATTTCTATTTCCTATTTCAGTCTCTGTCACCATTGGCCTCCTTCAGGCAATAACACAACACTGTATCGGCCAATGGTTTCATGAATAGGCCAAAAAGAGATTCACTTTACAAAACAGAGTACAGCTCCTGCTAATCTTATCTTTAAATGCCACACTGTTCGGTCACCACAAGTCACCTCAGCTTGTGTCTGACTTATACTCCGGCAAAGCAAAAAGACAACTGAGATTCAGCCCAATATCTAGAAGTTGTGAGTCCAATGCTTTACAACTAGTTATTGGGCTGCTATAAACAAACCCATGATTAAAATAAAACAAGTATGCAGTTGACAGAATCCTTTATTTAAATAAAATAAGTATATGAGCAAGGTTCTCAATAGAAAATATCTTGGCCTTTTCATTTTGTTTTTTTCTGCTTCATATCATTAGATTATTGTCAAGCACAGAAGACTTACAATGGGCCCTGGCAAACCCATGGGACCAGGGTGTCCTTTATGCCCCTTCATACCAGTTGCCCCACGCTGTCCAGATTCACCCTTGGGTCCTCGAGGACCTTGAGGACCCTAAAAAAGGAGGACAAGAAATGTTTTATCAGCAGCTTTGAAAGATATTGCCCAATTATTTTCTTCATGTAAGCATGTTGTTTGTACTTAAGGGTCCAATCATGCTAGTTATACAAGAATATCCAAGATTGATTAACATCAACCTACTGTAGCTCCAGCAGACCCAGCTGGACCTGGTGGGCCCTGTGAACCTGGTGTACCCTAAATAGAAAAAGAAATACACTTTATTTGAGAGTTCACAAAACAGTTTAAGTCAGCTGATTCAGATTTCTGATAGTGAAGGCTTTTGCTTCGACGTGCATGAACCTCAAGGAAAGAATTAACTTGCATTTATGTGGCACCCAAGGGAGGAGCAAAAGTAGTAAACATAGAAACATAGAAACATAAAAAGTAGGGGCAGGAGTAGGCCATTCAGCCCTTCGAGCCTGCGTCACCATTCAATATGACCATGGCTGATCATGCAACTTCAGTACCCCATTCCTGCTTTTTCTCCATACGCCTTGATCCCTTTAGCTGTAAGGGCCACATCTAACTCACCTTTGAATATATCCAATGAACTGGCCTCAACAACTTTGTAGTAGAGAATTCCACAGATTCACAATTCTCTGAGTGAAGAAGATTCTCCTCATCTCGATCCTAAATGGCTTGCCCCTTATCCTTAGACTGTGACCCCTGGTTCTGGACTTCCCCAACATCAGGAACATTCTTCCTGCATCTAACCTGTCCAATTCCGTCAGAATTTTATACGTTTCTATGAGATTCCCTCTCATTCTCCTAAATTCCAGTGAATATAAGCCTAGTCGATCCAGTCTTTCTTCATATGTCAGTCCTGTCATTCCAGGAATCAGTCTGGTGAACCTTCACTGCACTCCCTCAATAGCAAGAATGTCCTTCCTCAGATTAGGAGACCAAAACAGCACACAATACTCCAGGTGAGGCCTCACCAAGGCCATGTATAACAGTAGTAAGACCTCCCTGCTCCTATACTCAAATCCCCTCGCTATGAAGGCCAGCATGGCATTTGTTTTCTTCACCGCCTGCTGTACCTGCATGCCAACTTTCAAAGACTGATGTACCATGCCACCCAGACCTCGTTGCACCTCCCCTTTTACTAATCTGTCACCATTTAGATAATAATCTGCCTTCCTGTTTTTGCCACCAAAGTGGATAACCTCACACTTATCCACATTATACTGCATCTGCCATGCATTTTCCCATTCACCTAACCTGTCCAAGTCCCCCTGCAGCCTCCTAGCATCCTCCTCGTAGCTCGCACTGCCACCCAGCTTAGTGTCATCTGCAAACTTGGAGATATTACATTCAATTCCTTCATCCAAATTATTAATGTATATTGTAAATAGCTGGTGTCCCAGCACTGAACTCTGCAGCACCCCACTAGTCATTGCCTGCCATTCTGAAAAGGACCCGTTTATTCCTACTCTTTACTTCCAGTCTGCCAACCAGTTCTCTATCCACATCAATACATTACGCCCAATACCATGCACCTTAATTTTGCACACCAATCTCTTGTGTGGGACCTTGTCAAAAGCCTTTTGAAAGTCCAAATATACCACATCCACCTGCTCTCCCCTATCCACTCTACTAGTCATATCCTCAAAAAACTCCAGAAGATTTGTCAAGCATGATTTCCCTTTCATAAATCCATGTTGACTTGGACTGATCCTGTCACTGTTTTCCAAATGCGCTGCTATTACATCTTTAATAATTGATGCCAGCATTTTCTCCACCACCAATGTCAGGCTAACCAGTCTATAATTCCATGTTTTCCCTCTCCCTCCTTTTTTAAAAAATGGGGTTATATTAGCTATCCTCCAATCCATAGGAACTGAAGCAGAATCCAAGGAATGTTGGAAAATGACCACCAATGCATCTAATATTTCTAGGGCCACTTCCTTAAGTACTCTGGGATGCAGGCCCTAGGGATTTATCGGCCTTCAGTCCCTTCAATTTCCCTAATGCCATTGCCTGACTAATAAGGATTTCCCTCAGTTTCCCCCTTCTCGCTAGACCCTCAGTCCCCTAGTACTTTCGGGAGGTTATTGGTGTCTTCCTTAGTGAAGACAGAACCAAAGTATTTGTTCAATTGGTCTGCCATTTCCTTGTTCCCCATTATGAATTCCCCTGATTCTGACTGCAAGGGACCTACATTAGTCTTCACTAATCTTTTTCTTTTCACAAAGCTATAGAAGCTTTTGCACAGTTTTTATGTTCCCTGCAAGCTTCCTCTCATACTCTATTTTCCCCCTCATAATTAAACCCTTACTCTTCCTCTGCTGAATTCTAAATTTCTCCCAGTCCTCAGATATGCTGCTTTTTCTGGCCAATTTATATGCTTCTTCCTTGGATTTAACACTTTCCCTAATTTCCCTTGTTAGCCACGTTGAGCCACCTTCCTTTTTTATTATTACGCCACACAGGGATGTGCAATTGTTGTAGTTCATCCATGTGATATTTAAATGTCTGCCATTGTCTATCCACTGTCAACCTTTTAAGTATCATTCTCCAGTCTATCCGAGCCAATTCACGTCTCGTACCATCGAAGTTTCCTTTCTTTAAGTTCAGCACCCTCGTCTCTGAATTAACTGTGTCACTCTCCATCTTAATGAAGAATTCTACCATATTATGGTCACTCTTCCCCAAGGGGTCCCGCACGACCAGATTGCTAATTAATCCCCTCTCATTACACAAGACCCAGTCTAGGATGGCCTGCCCTCTAGTTGGTTCCTCGACATATTGGTCTAGAAAACCATCCCTTATACACTCCAGGAAATCCTCCTCCACAGTATTGCTACCAGTTTGGTGAGCCCAATCAATATGCAGATTAAAGTCACCCATGATAACTGCTGTATCCTTATACATGCATCTCTAATTTCCTGTTTGATGCCATCACCAACCTCCCCACTACTGTTTGGTGTACACACCTCCCACTAATGTTTTCTGCCCTTTGGTGTTTCGCAGCTCTATCCATATAGATTCCACATCATCCACGCTAATGTCCTTCCTTACTATTGCGTTAATCTCCTCTTTAACCAGTAACGCTACCCCACCTCCTTTTTCTTCCTGCCTGTCCTTCCTGAATATTGAATACCCCTGGATGTTGAGTTCCCAGACTTGGTTATCTTGGAGCCATGTCTCTGTAATCTCAATTACATCATATCCGTTAACAACTATTTGTGCAGTCAATTCCTCTACCTTATTTCGAATGCTCCTCGCATTGAGACTCAGAGCCTTCAGGCTTATTTTTTTTAAACTCTTTGTCCTTTTAGAATTATGTTGTAATGTGGCCCTTTTTGATTTTTGCCCTTCATTTCTCTGCCCTCCAATCTTGCTTTTCTCCTTCCTACCTTTTGCTTCTGCCCCCTTCTTACTTTCCTCTGCCTCTCTGCATAGATTCCCATCCCCCTGCCTTTTTAGTTTAAACCCTCCCCAAAAGCACGAGCAAACACTCCCCCCTAGGACATCGGTTCCAGTCCTGCCTAGTTGCTGACCGTCCGGTTTGTACTGGTCCCACCTCCCCCAGAACCGGTTTCAATGTCCCAGGAATTTGAATCCCTCCCTGCTGCACCACTGCTCAAGCCACGTATTCATCTGCGCTATCCTGCAATTCATACTCTGACTGGAACGTGGCACTGATAGCAATCCAGAGATTACTACCTTTGAGGTCCTACTTTTAAAATTTAATTCCTAGCTCCTTAAATTCAGCTTGTAGGATCTCATCCCGTTTTTTTACCTATATCGTTGGTACCTATATGAACCATGACAGCTGGCTGTTCACCCTCCCCCTCCAGAATGCGCTGCAGCCGCTCCGAGACATCCTTGACCCTTGGATCCTGGAGTCTTGTTTGTGGACGCAGCAATGCCTATCTATTCCCCTTACAGTAGAATCCCCTATCACTATAGCTCTCCCACTCTTTTTCCTGCCCTCCTGTGCAGCAGAGCCACCCATGGTGTCATGAACTTGGCTGCTGCTGCCTTTGCCTGATGAGTCATCTTCCCCCAACAGTACCCAAAGCGGTGTATCTGTTTTGGAGGGAGATGACCGCAGGGGACCTCTGCACTACCTTCCTTCCACTGCTCTGCCTGATGATCACCCATTCCCTATCTGGCTGTGTAACCTTTTCCTGTGGTGTGACCAACTCACTAAACTTGCTATGCACGACAGCAGGAAGAGAAAAAATTGAATTAAGGAAGAAAGAAACAGAATTGCAAACGTGGAAGACAGGAGACAGAAAAACAAAAAAAGAAAACAGAAAGTGAAAAAGTCATCAGAAATGAAGGACAAGAGGAGAGAGAGAAATACAACTTCTGCAGTGAACCCCACAGTACATTTTCCAAGACACTTCAGAAAAGGAGAAACAAAAGTGAAAGAGAGAGACAAACTGCTCCCAGTTAGGGAGAGGACCTTTTCTGCAATTGTTTCGCATCCAAGTCTGCCACCAGGTCTCCTTGAGATGAGGGGAAATTGAGAGACTGGAAGACATAGAAAAATAAACAGACAAACAGATATACAGAGAAATAAGAGAAAGTATGTGAGAGATGTATACAGAGCATCAGGTTTTGAGAAAAAAAGAGAGAGTAAGAAAGAAAGAGACATGCAGAGAGAAACAGCAAGTATGTTCATTATGGAAAGAGATGATAGGAAAAAGAAGAAACCTACACAAAGGGAGAAAAAGTGAGGAACAATTGTAGTCAAACAAGGGATATTGAAATGACAATAAAAAAAGAGTGGGAGAGGCAAACAGAGGGCGAGAAAAAGAGAAAAAGGGAAAAGCAGAAAGACTGCATACCCAAGACAGACGTACAAAGAAAAATAGAAGACAAATGGAGATAAAGTTACACAAACAGACATATTTTTTAGATTTTACCTAAGAACAATGACTCAGGAGATCAGTTAGGTATATTGTAAAAAGGCTCACCTAGAGCAAACTATTCTAAAGTTATAGTGAAAGTTCAATAGTTTACAAAGATTCCATATCTATTCCAGTAATGCACACTAATGGCAGCCATAGTGCAGTGAAATACTGTGGCATGTGCCAGTTAATAAACTTACCGGTTGGCCTCTGTCACCTTGCTTGCCAGCTGGACCAGTTTGACCTGCGAGACCAGGATCACCTGGAAGACCTTGAGGACCTGGAGAACCAGTTTCACCTCGATCACCCTGTCAATACAAACACAACAATCAATAATGAGAGCAGAAGGAATTTCAATTATTTAAATAGTACTAATATTTCCAGTTGTATTGTACTTTATTAAAAATCCTACCTTATGGCCTGGTGGTCCAGTAGGTCCTCGGACACCTTTGGAACCAGGAATACCCTATAAGAAACAATTTACTTGTTATAAAAGAACATAAATCTATTCCAGTTTAATGAATGAATCCTCTATTTAAAGCCCATTTCAAATGAATAATAATATTTAATGCAGGTAAAGTTATTTATTTAAAAATACATGCTTCATGTTTGCATTGACAAGCTAGTGAACATATGTTGCAACCTGTCAAATATTTCATTTTCATGCCCCAAATCTGGCACCATGAACTGATGAATACTATTCCATTAATTATGATGCACAATGCTTTAATGGTGTGCTGTTCCATTAATACAAGTCTGTCATGATCAGTCAGTACTATTATCCTCACTCTCCTCTGCTGAAGGAAGAACATATGAAAGGAGTGAGAAATGACTAATAGTATTCAAAACTGAACTTATCTTTGAAAGTGTGCAGCACTTATGGCTCCAATAGAATACTGCATTGTTGTTGGAAATGGAAACTATCATCACATAATTGATTTAAACCTTGGAGCTTATGGGAGCTTGGCTATCCAGTGCTGGATGAGCAAAAATTTCTTCCAACTAAATATTGGGAAAACTGAAGCCATTGTCTTCGGTCCCCATCACAAAATCTGTTTTAAAATTCTCATCCTTGTTTTCAAATCCCTCTATGGCCTCAGCTCACCCTAACTCTGCAACTTCCACTAGCCCCACAACTCTCCATGATCCCTCAGCTCCTCCAATTCTGGCTTCTTGCGCATCCTCGATTTTCATCGCTCCATCAGTGGCGACCGTTCCTTCGGATGCCTCGACCCTGAGCTCTGGAATCCCCTTTCTAAACCTCTCTGCCTCTCTACTTCACTCTCCTCCTTTAAGACGCTCCTTAAAACCTGCTTTCTTTGACTAAGCTTTTGGTGACTTGCCGTAATATCTTCTTACGTGGCTTGGTGTCAGATTTTGTTTGATAATGCTCCTATGAAGCATGTTACTATGTTATCTAAATGTAAGCTGTTGCTGTTTTTGAAATATATTCCATAAGCTGCATATAGCTTCTGTAGAACTGTGAAAGAAATATCTAAGTAACTAGAGGGCAGCATGTGAATTGCTTCCTGTACCAGATAGAATAACAGAATAATATCTACAATTTCAATGAGAACAATAATTTTAATATTTAAGCCAAAGATAAATGAATATACTTACATCTTTGCCAAGTTCACCAGGCAGACCAATTGGGCCAATTGGTCCCATTGGACCTCCAGGACCTCGTTCACCTTTCCGACCAGCTTGACCTTGTTTGCCACTCTCGCCCTGAATAACATAGCATGATCGCCATTATAATTTATACACTGTTCTGAACAGATCAAAATCTAGATTCTAATATAATTTTCTGAGAAAAATCTGACAAACATGCCACTGCATCTCTACCTTATTCACAATCTAGCAATTTGGGGAAAAATAATAGGTTACACCTAGGTTACAATCATGTTTGTGAATCAGTATATCATTTTTTAAAAAGTTAAGCATTTTGAACATGACTAATAATCATGAATTAACCAAGAAATATGATTCTTTGTGGTGAGTTCTAACTAGATTTGTTGTAAAGAGATGGAATCTTACTAGATGCTTAGATGAACAGATAAAGTTCTGGTATCTCCATCGAACAGATTCTGCACTGAAGATCTCTGTGCATTATATCCTCAAATATAAATCATGTAATAGAGATGTGTTCATACTTGAGCGCCATGCAATTTATCAATTATTTATCAAAGGGGATAACTGCACTTTGAGGGCCCAAGTTTTGACCGACCAATAGAACAACGCACCTCTGAGAGGTCCGCTGACTTTCTAGAACAAAAAGCACGCCTAATATTTACCTCGGTATTCTCCACCATGATTAGGCCTGCTTTGGACTCGGTGCAGCACAGCACAAGCTGTGGGGGGCGGAGCCAGGTCCCGGCGCTGAAAACAGTGCCGGGACCTCTGCAGATGCACGCTAGAGTGTGCGTGCATGTGCAGTAGCTCCAGGCCGCCGAGGCTGCGTGGGAGGGGCCCGAAGCATGCCGCCCCTAGCCCTGGCTGAATGGGCTTACTGGGGCGGCGAAGATTGGACTCTGGCCTCCCTCCTCTTGAACTTCAGCTCCCGCTCCGGCCATCCCCCGAACCCCGTTCAGGTCCGCTCCGGTTCTCTCCCCCCGCACCCCCTGCCCCCCCCATCAGATCCGGTCCTCTCCGCTCCCCCCCTCCCTCCCGTTCAGTTGTTCCCCCTCCCCCCACGTCCTCGGCGGGGCCCGCCCGCTCGACATCTTGCTGGGGGCAGGCCCCGCCTGAAGTCTTCGGCCCGGCTTCCTCTCGTTGGCTGGGCCCATTCAGCCTCCCCCCCCCTCCCTCCTCTCTTCTCCTCCACTCCCTCCCTCTCCCACCCCCCCCCCTCCCTCTCCCACCCCCCTCCTTCTTCTACCCCCCTCCCTCACCTCTCCTCTCCTCCCCCTCCCTCCCTCCACTCCTCCCCCTCCCTCCCTCCTCTCCTCTCCTCTCCCTCCCTCCTTTGTCCCTCCTCCCCTCCCTCACCCCCTTTCCTCTCCCCCCTCCTCTCCTCTCCCCTCCCTCTCTTCACCCCCCCTTCCTCCCCCATCCCTCGCTGTCAGAAACATCAACAGACAGAGAAGGATACACTGACAGACAGAGAAAGAGACACTGACAGAGACACACTGGGGCGGGGGCGGGGGGGCATCCCAGCACACTGCTGGAGGGCTCCCAGTGCTGCAGTCGGTGGGTAGAAACTTAATTTTTTTATTTATTGATTTATTTATTTATTTTTTATTTTTAAATTTTTTTTTGATTGATTTATTGGTTAATTTATTGATTTATTTATCATTTATTATTAATGATGGCTCTTTATTTCTAAAAGTGATGTGTTTCATGTTTGTAAACTTCCCTCCCCCCCTCCCCCCATCTCTTGTTCCCTACGCCTGGTTTCTAAGTGTAGTCAAGGTTTTTGAGCGTACAAAAATCTACACTTACTCCATTCTAAGTTAGTTTGGAGTAAGTTTTCGCTGCCTAAACTTGCACAACAGGCATAAGTGGCCGGACACACCCTCTTTTGAAAAAAAAAAAAATCTGTTCTAAAATGAAACTGTTCTAACTCACTAGAACTGGAGCAAACTAAATGCCGAGAATTGCAATTTCTAAGATACTCCATTCTAAACTAATTGTTCCAAAAAAATAGGAGCAACTCAGGCCGAAACTTGACCCCTTATTTAACGGGATTTACTTAATAAGAACTGTTGATTAAAAAAGGAACATTTTGCTTTCCCTTCGGGTGTTCTAATATAGACCCAGCCTTATAAACAGAGTACCCTGAAATAAAATGGTACAAGGTGTATTATATCAAATCACACCTTTGCTTATTTTGTCCACTGTCATGATTCAAAAGGTATTTTTACTCTACATCTCTTTTGACTGCATTTACTGTGTGATATTCAAATTTTACTCTACTTGATGAATACACTAAAGAAGTCATACAAATTTCAAATTAAAATTAAAATAGAAATTGCTCTTTTTGTTGAGAACAACAAGGTGTAATTCCAGACCTAGACCTGTACATAAACAACACTGAACAGTACAATTGGTAATTCAATGAATGGTATATGACTGTCACAAATCACCACAGGTTAGTGCCAAGAGGTTTCAAGATAGTTTTATGATAAAAGTTGTGATTGTTAGTGTTTAGTAATTACGATGCATTAACAAAATGTATTGCATCAGGCTTATTAAGCAAGTTAATACTTACAGATACGCCTCTTTCACCTGGGACACCTTGAAGGCCTATGGGACCTGGCAAACCTATTGAACCAGTTAGTCCAATACTACCCATAGGACCTGGTGGACCAGTTGGACCCTATTCAATGCAACAACATTTGGAAAATAGTTTATTAATTGGCAGAATCTGTGTAACAATTGAGTCAAATTATTATTGCTAGAAACTGGAACAAAAAAGAGGGATACCACAATAAAAGAAATCTGATATCTAGTTTAGATTTTATACCAGAGCTTCTGAATACTTATAGAACAAAGTTGTTTCCTGAAATTTAAAAGAAGCTGAAAAGATGTGTATGTGTACATCGAGTGAGGAAGGACAGGGTTGGGCTGAGCTGGATGCTTCCATTATTGATTGGCTTGCTGATGCTCACTATCATTGCTCAGCACTCAATAATTAATGTAGCAGAGGGTAACCAGTGCTCATGGAATCATACCCCAGCAAGGAGTCAATAGAGCTGATTTGGACAAGTGGTGGGCAGAGCACGCTGTCTACTATCTACCCATTCTGCCTGAGCCATTTAGAGGTCTGGGCCTCATTTCCATTTATGGCGTACTCCACTGTAGCTCACCAGTTCTGGGAGGGCAAGAATTTAGCTGACTCCACAAAAAACAAAATTAGATACTTCCTGGGCCATTTTGTGAGCAGCTTCTCGGGATATCTTCAAGTACTGTTTGTCAGGCCACTGATCACCCATACATTTATACCTCAAAATTGAAATTGGGGTCCCATCTATGTCATAAGATCCCAATTTCCATAATTTAATGAGACTCCCATCTGATTCAGGCCCTTGTAGAAGCCTTCAGCCAAATGTCAGTGAGCAGGTTTAGAGTGGGGCAATAAGCACAGCACTCCAAGTTCAGGGCTGCTACTGCCTCATTTTTCATAGTGGACTGAGCTAAAACTGGCCCTAACATTCAGGAGCAGTGTAGGGGAGAATATTGGTGAGGAAATTTAAAAAAAAACAAGTTTTTGATACGTCCTTGCTATACAGTATAAATGCACACGAGGCCCATGCTTGAGAGAAGGTCAGTCTGTGATCTGTCCTTTATTCCTTAGCACTCAAGTGATGGAAGTGGGCAGAGCTTCCCCTTTTATATCTGAAGGTCCAGGTTAGGAGTGTCTCCCACATGTTCACCACCTTGTGGTCATTGTTCTCACAGTGTACAACTTAGGTCAGATTATACATGGGTTACAATGCTGGTTGAATACATGACAGTTTTGGATATTATTAATTACTTATACGGGTTTAAATGCATTTTTTTTAATTTTGAAATGCATTTGAAAAAAAATCTGCCTTTGAAATCATGTCTTTATTGTGTAAAAACACAAGAGATTAACCCATCATCAGCTTCCTATTCTCAGAGACAATACTGATCCAACCATGTAGCACAGATGCATTGTTGCATGGTGTTTCAAATAATGCCTCCATTATAAAATATTTCACTGTAAATACATTCCAAATTTATTATTACAAAGCTATTTGATCTGTTGCACTTCTGAAATAACATTCAGTATCAGAATCAGTTTGAAATCAAAACGTTAACAATTATCTTTTGTAAATCAGCTCACAAAAGTCACTTTACCCGAGGACCAATTACACCAGATGGACCTCTTTCACCAGGGCCTCCATCATCCCCTTTGGGACCAGGTAATCCACGAGCACCAGCTGAGCCAGCGTTACCAGATGGACCAGGAGGACCATCTTTGCCAATCGGCCCGACAGTACCACGAGGGCCAGCATCACCCTGTTCAACAAATGGAAATGTGAATATTGATTACGGAATGAGTTTAGTGTTTAGAATAAAATTAATATATTTTGGCTCTTGTCATGGACAAACATGGAATGCTCTTGGAAACAATTGTGTCTGAGGTATTTTCATGGGCCTGCAGGTATAATACTACAAAGCTAAGAAAGGGCATTCTGGTGGAACAGAATATTTACACCTTGAGAAGGTACTTTCTGTCAAAAGAAGAAACATGAAATTGAGCTATAACTTAATTTTTTAAATTATAATGAATAAAGCATCATAAAATAAAGGATTATGTGCTACTTCACAGATAGTATGCAATAAGTCCTTATATATAATTCAACTAGCTGTGCTTATTGAATCATTATTGGAGCTGTATATTAATGATTTCAGGACCAAGCACTGGGTGACCATGGAGTGAAAAATGTTAAATACTAGGAGCCTGCTGAAACTAGCAATAATTGCCTGTCAGCTTTCTTGTTCCAGTGCCTTAATTCACAGTGTGTGAATATTGGATTATATGGTCTGCCTAAATATTTCAATGACTAAATCCAATCGAAAGTGAGATTAAATTTACATAAGAACATAAGAAATAGGAACAGGAGTGGACCATATGACCCCTCGAGCCTGTTCCGCCATTCAATAAGATTATGGCTGATCTGATCATGGACTCAGCTCCGCTTCCCTACCCGCTCTCCATAGCCCCTTATCCCCTTATTGTTGAAGAAACTATTTATTTCTGTCTTAAATTTATTCAATGTCCCAGCTTCCATAGCTCTCTGAGGCAGCGAATTCCACAGATTTACAACCCTCTGAGAAAAGAAATTTCTCCTTATCTCAGTTTTAAATGAGCGGCCCCTTATTCTAAGATCATGACCTCTAGTTCTAGTCTCCCCCATTAGTGGAAACATTCTCTCTGCAATCACCTTGTCAAGCCCCCTCATAATCTTATACGTTTTGATAAGATCACTTCTTATTCTTCTGAATTCCAATGAGTAGAGACCCAACCTACTCAACTTTTCCTCATAAGTCAACCCCCTCATCTCCGAATCAACCAAGTGAACCTTCTCTGAACTGTCTCCAAAGCAAGTATATCCTTTTGTAAATATAGAAACCAAAACATGCATGCAGTATGCCAGGTGTAGCCTCACCAATACCCTGTATAGCTGTAGCAAGACTTCCCTGCTTTTACACTCCATCCCCTTTGCAATAAAGGCCATGATACCATTGGCCTTCCTGATCACTTGCTGTATCTGCATATTATCCTTTTGTGTTTCATGCACAAGTATCCCCAGGTCCCGCTGTACTCAGCACTTTGCAATCTTTCTCCATTTAAATAATAACTTGCTCTTTGATTTTTTTCCAACAAAGTGCATGACCTCACACTTGCCAACATTATATTCCATCTGCCAAATTTTTGCCCAATCACTTAGCCTGTCTATGACCTTTTGCAGATTTTTTGGTGTCCTCCTCATACATTGCTTTTCCTCCCATCTTTGTATTATCAGCAAACTTGGCTACGTTACACTCAGTCCCTTCTTCCAAGTCATTAATATAGATTGTAAATAGTTGGGATCCCAACACTGACCCCTGCGGCACCCCACTCATTACTGGTTGCCAACCAGAGAATGAACCATTTATCCCGACTCTCTGTTTTCTGTTAGTTAGCCAATCCTCTATCCATGCCAATATGTTACCCCCAACCCCGTGAACTTTTATTTTGTGCAGTAACCTTTCATGTGGCACCTTGTCAAATGCCTTCTGAAAGTCCAAATACATCATATAAGCGATAAATTGTAAGAGTTGCAAATTGTAAAGGATAAAGTGTAGGAGTTGCAAATAGGTGGTCAGAACAATGCTAAAGATAGTGAACTAATCAGTATTAGATCTGAGAAATTGCCAATGTATGTAACACTTGCTTATGTTGGTATAGCTCAAAGCACTAATGCATTGAACTCTATCCTTAACCTTAGTAACACTTAAACAGTCAGCAGTTTTTGATTAGAAGTCTCTGAGGAAGAGATAAGGAAGCCAGTATTTTGGTACAGTTACTGGGTGACAAAAAGACTGGGGTAGAGGGCAAATAATGGAACAACACAATGATGGGAGATGGACAATTGCATATACCACTCAGAGCCAGTCTGATAAGAGTTGACAAATCAATGTAACTTCGCTGATAGAAATAGACCTATCGATGATTTTGTAGGAGGGTGCTCCTCTCCAAAACCCATATAAATTATACTTGAAAACTCTTGTATTTCAGAGGTTTAGACTGAACCTTCCTGTGCATTGCTCGTAATAAAGCTGGTAAACCTGAGGTTTTGTTTGTTTACTGCCGTTGTCATTATACAGTGGGAGCTAGGCGAGGTGTCGATTAACTACATCAGTTAATCCACCCAGAGGGAGAGAAGCCTATTTTTGAAGCTACATTTGGTGTCATGAACAGGATGCAGACCCTCTGACCTGGATGATGAGACAGCTGAATGGCAGTGAGTATGATTTTGTACCACCTGCAGCTGTAGCCTTGATGGGGAAGGAGGTAATCTGTATAAAGAATTAGAAGGGATAATCTGTAGAACAAGTTATAATGAACCACGGAAGGACGGAAACCAAGGTTGGGGATAGGTGTATTGTCTGAAAAAGAAGGAATACAACTTAAAAAGTGGGTGGGGCCCCAGGATGTTTAGAAAAACTGGCCAGTGAGATAAAATGCAGACCAAGGGGGAATCTCTGAGATATGGACCAAAAGGGTTCCGGGTATAAGTGCTAACAGGGAAAAGACGAAAAAAGAAAAATGCTGGGAAAAACATTGAGTTCACAAAGGACAGCTTGTTTTTATCAAAAGGTAAAGACGCAACCTTGAAGCTACAGCTGCTAAATTGAACGTATAATTTGGAAAAAAGTGGTTGCGATTGCCTTATACAAAAACTAATTGGAAGAAAGGAGATTTAAATAAGCTGTATTTGGTGTGAATGTCTGTCTTTATCTGCAAATAATAAAAACTTACAAGTTAAACCCGACACAGAAGCTGCAGCTTTGTGCCGAGAAAGAGAAACAAATATGTTTAACTATGGACCGGATGAAAGCCATCAAAATATCATTAAGTTCGGAAAGGGGAAAAGCTATGCGAACTCAGCAAAGGAAGGAAAAAACTGGGAATTAGAAAATTCTTAAAAAAGATGGAACCGGCACGGAAGTTTAGATTTTGTGCTGAGAGAAATAAAACATGAGATTTGCTCAGTGAACGGGATCTTAAAAAAGTGTGAAATGCTGGAAAGTATATAGCTTTTGTGAACAAGTAAAAGGTTGACAGTTTCCCTGGTTGTTTTAACTATGAGTTGCAGAGCTAAGAGATAAGCCACAGTTGTCAGTACTTATTTTAAATTGGATTTCAGTAAGCAAAATAGCTATTAAAAATGTGTGGTCTCATTTTAAATCAATTAAAAAATCTTTGGCAAGTATTTGAATTGGAAGTTTAGAAAAATTGGAGTTTAATTTAAAATGCTGTCTTTCCTGATGAGGCGGTTTTATTTAAAGGTAATTATGACAACTTTACTAATGATTTCTGCTGTTTTAACGGATTCCTAATTTCTAAGCAAGTTTTGAAGGCACAAAGAGTTGGGGGGAAAAAAAAAATTCGGATGATTACGCGAAGTCACGTAATGACGTCAGGCCTTCTTACAAACCTGTAAAGGAGTTAACCCTTTCCATTGACAGCTGTTTTATACTGGACATTATTAATCTGGATTTCTTAATAAAATAAATGAAAAAGCAAGGATTGCAGCCAGAAGACTCACCTGACAGAGGAAATGGTGGGATAGTCAGAATAGAAATAAAACAAAGAAAGCCTATGTAATAATACTCGCCTGCTACAGAGGACAGATAGATACTCAAACAAAACAAATTCAAGAGTTAGAAGCTAAGATAAATAAGCTGGAAGAGATAAAAACGGGATCAGACGGATAGTGCAATGCGCAGCCATAGCACCATCACTTACGGCAGTAGAGCCGATGTACCCCATGGTGGGTAAGTGTAGTCCACAAACCCAAGCTAACAGTAAGCCAGACTGGCTAACGAGTGTGGAGTAGAGTGGCCCCCAGCACATGATAAATTGGCACAAAGTGACACCAGAAGTACACAATGGGGAATGGCAGAATAAGGGAAGAGTGGATCTAGAAAAAAATGAAAAGATTGGAATTCCTCAAATACGGGATGGAAGGATGCTGGGGATCAATTAGAACCAATTATAGTAGAATACTGATTGTGACTCAAAAGGCAGGCGAAAGGATAGGGGAGTACGGGGAACGAAAGTGGATTGAATACAAAGACCACTCTGGGGCTGGATAACCCCGGCAAAAATGATGCAGCATTCTTGAAAATGTTTAAAGACGGACTAGGAGAAGCACATCAAAAGATAATAAAACTTTAGAGTGGGCAGAACACGTAGGAGTTAAAGTCAGAACAACAGGAAAAGATAGCTAAAATAGCAGCAACAGCAGTAGCAGCAGAAACAAAGGAGGAAAGACACCAACACGAAGCTCCACTGATATGTTTTAGCTGCAATAAGGGAGGAGGCGCAGGAAGGCGAGGCCCACAACAGGCAAAGAAGGGAGCACCCTTTTGCAGTATGTGGATGATATCCTTGTTGCCTTCAGCACAGAACACCAAAACGTACTAGCTTTAACTACAGTGCTAGGAGCTATGCAGAGCGCAGGATTAAAAATAAATCCAAGGAAGGTGCAGGTGGGAAGGAGCGAAGTAACATACACAATATCACAAGGGAAGAGATAAAAACATAGAAAATAGGTGCAGGAGTAGGCCATTCGGCTCTTCGAGCCTGTACCACCATTCAATAAGATCATGGCTGATCATTCACCTCAGTACCCCTTTCTTGCTTTCACTCCATACACCTTGGTCCCTTTAGCCGTAAAGGCCATTTCTAACTCCCTCTTGAATATATCCAATCAACTGGCATCAACAACTCTCTGCGGTAGGGAATTCCACAGGTTAACAACACTAAGTGAAGAAGTTTCTCCTCATCTCAGTCCGAAATGGCTTACCCCTTATCTTTAGACTGTGTCCCCTGGCTCTGGACTTCCCCAGCATCAGGAACATTCTTCCTGCATCTAACCTGTCCAGTCCCGTCAAAATTTTATATGTTTCTATGAGATCCCCTCTCATCCTTCGAAACTGCATTGAATAATGGCCAGGTCGATCCAGTCTCTCCTCATATGTCAGTCCTGCCATCCCGGGAATCAGTCTGGTGAACCTTCGCTGCACTCCCTCAATCGCAAGAACATCCTTCCTCAGATTAGGAGACCAAAACTGAACACAATATTCCAGGCGAGGCCTCACCAAAGCCCTGTACAACTGCAGTAAGACCTCCCCGCTCCTATACTCAAAACCCCTAGCTATGAAGGTGAACATGCTATTTGCCTTCTTCACCGCCTGCTGTACCTGCATGCCAACTTTCAATGACTGATGTACCATGACATCCAGGTCTCGTTGCACTTTTCCTAATCTGTCGCCATTCAGATAATATTCTGCCTTCCTGTTTTTGCCACCAAAGTGGATAACCTCACATTTATCCACATTGTACTGCATCTGCTATACATTTGCCCACTCACCTAACCTGTCCAAATCACTCTGCAGCCTCTTAGCTTCCTCCTCGCAACTCACACCGCCATCCAGTTTAATGTCATTTGAAAACTTGGAGATATTACATTCAATTCCTTCATCCAAATCATGAATGTATATTGTAAATAGCTGGGGTCCCAGCATTGAACCCTGCGGCACCCGACGAGTCACTGCCTGCCATTCTCAAAAAGGACCCATTTATCCTGACTCTCTGCTTCCTGTCTGCCAACCAGTTCTCTATCCACGCCAGTACATTACCCCCAATACCATGTGCTTTAATTTTGTACACCAATCTCTTGTGTGGGTCCTTGTCAAAAGCCTTTTGAAAGTCCAAATACAACACATCCACTGGTTCTCCCTTCCCCACTCTATTAGTTACATTCTTAAAAAATTCCAGAAGATTTGTCAAGCATGATTTCCCCTTCATAAATCCATGTTGACTTGGACTGATCCTGTCACTACTTTCCAAATGCGCTGCTATTTCATCTTTAATAATTGATTTCAACATTTTCCCCACTACTGATGTCAGGTAAACCAGTCAATAATTACCCGTTTTCTTTCTCCCTCCTTTTTTAAAAAGTGGTGTTGCATTAGCTACCCTCCAGTCCATGGGAACTGATCCAGAGTCGAAAGACTGTTGGAAAATGAACACCAATGCATCCACTATTTCTAGGGCCACTTCCTTAAGTATTTTTGGATGCAGACTATCAGGCCCCGAGGATTTATTGGCCTTCAATCCCATCAATTTCCCTAACCCAATTTCCAGCCTAATAAGGATATCCTTCAGTTCCTCCTTCTCACTATTCCCTCGGTCCCCTAGTATTTCTGGAAAGTTATTTGTATCTTCCTTCGTGAAGACAGAACCAAAGTATTTGTTCAACTGGTCTGGCATTTCTTTGTTCCCCAATATAAATTCACCTGAATTTGACTGCAAGGGACCTATGTCTGTCTTCAGTAATCTTTTTCTCTTTACATATCTATAGAAGCTTCTGCAGTCAGTTTTTATTTTCCTGGCAAGCTTCCTCTCATACTCCATTTTCTCCCTCCTAATTAAACCCTTTGTCCTCCTCTGCTGAATTCTAAATTTCTCCCAGTCCTCAGATGCCCAAGAACAGAAAGGAAGCAATTCAATCAATGCCCAGGCCAGGAACCGTGAAAGGGGTCAGGCAGGTAACTAGGGCTATTCAACTACTGCAGAAATGCCGAGATCAGGAAATTGTGTTGGTAAGGTTAAAACAAGCTCTCACAAGTGCTCCAGCCCTGGGATTACCCGACCAGAATAGGCACTTCCACATCTATACCCACCACAGTAAAGATCATTACATGGGGACATGCATAGGCCAGTGGCATAGTAATGTCAGGACACACACTCAGCATACCTTAGTAGAATTGCTTAACACAGGAAGGCTAAAAATGGTATCCGACGCACGAAGGGCAAGGTGGGAAGCAATGCTCTTACCCCGCAACGGGACGGTAACAATAATAAAAGACAACTGTAACAACCCTGCAGGGTTGGTCATTATGGAGGGAGAAGAGCATCAGTGTAGCCCAACAGGAGAAGACAAGGGAAGTAGTCAGGCAAGTGAAATCTTGCTTGAGTATGCAGACAGGAATCTATATGTAGATGGGTCTCAGCCCTATATCAATGGGACACCACGGATGGGATGGGCCATTGTAGATAGCAGCGGACAGGTCAAAAGGGAAGGACAGTTAGAAAGGGGTCAATCAGCTCAAGTGGCTGAATTAGTGGCGCTCACTGAGGCTCTGAGGCTGGCTGGGGGAAAAAAGAGTAAACATCTATACAGACAGTCGATATGCTTTTCGAGTAGTGCATGATTATATGATAGCCTGGAGCAGACAGGGATAAATGACCTCAGGAGGAGGGCCGATCTATACCACAGGTATATCCATACAGGTAGAACCAACATGATAAGCTCGATGTCCAGATGCTGGTGTTGGAAAGGAATAGGTAGAGATATAGAGGACCACTGTAGAAGGTGCGTGATATGCGCAAAATACAACCCTGGGAGGAAAGTAAAGGTCAGAATGGGACATCAGCCCCGACCGAAAGGACCCTGGGAAAACTTACAATTAGATTTTACTGGACCATTCCCCAGCAACAAGGGGAAGACATACTGCCTAGTTATAATGGGGTCAAGTTTCAGCCTGAGTTGCTCCTATTTTTTTGGAGCAACTAGTTTAGAATGGAGTATCTTAGAAATTGCAATTCTCGGCCTTTAGTTTGCTCCAGTTCTAGTGAGTTAGAACAGTTTCTTTTAGAACAGATTTTTTTTTCCAAAAGGGGGTGTGTCCGGCCTGTTTTACAAGTTTAGGCAGCAAAAACTTACTCCAAACTAACTTAGAATGGGGTAAGTGTAGATTTTTGTACGCTCAGAAAAACCTTGCCTACACTTAGAAAATCAGGCATATGGAACGAGAGATCAGGGGGGGGGGGGGTGGGAGCAGAGAGGGGTTTACAAACATTAAACCACTTCACTTTTACAAATAAAGAGCCATCATCAATAATAAATAATAAATAAATCAATAAATAAACCAATAAATCAATACAAATAAATTAAAAAATTAAAAATTAAAAAAAAATTAAAAATCACTCAATAAAAAATGATTTCTACTCACCTACTGCAGCACCAGTGAAAAGAGGGCGGGGAGAAGAGAAGAGAGGAAGATCGGAGGGGGTGGGGGGGAAAGAGAGAAGACAACGAAGATGAAGCCCCGCACGCAGCCGATGCTGGGCTGCCGACGCTGCCGACTCTTTGGGCGGAGCCCGCCCCAGCGAGACGCAGGGCGGGTGGGCCCCGTCGACGTCGAGGAAGCCGGGCCCCGCCGAGGACTTCGGGCGGGGCCCGCTTGCAGCCGATACCGGGCTGCCGACGTCTCTTCGGGCAGGGCCCGTCCCAGCGAGAGGGTGGGTGGGTGGGCCCCGCCGACGAGGTAAGATGCGCAGGCCACTCAGCCAGGGATAGGGGCGACGTCCCTTCGGTCTGGGATAGGGCTGTCGCCCCGGAGACAGCACGCGCGCAGCCTCCACTGCGCATGCGTGCAGCTGCCGGAACTGTTTTCGGCGCAGGGCTGTAGCTCCGCCCCCAGCAGCTCCTGCTGCGCCGCGCCGAGGTGGAATTGGGCCCACAACTATCTGAGAATCACGAGGTAAATTTTTGTTCTATACATTAGGCGGGCCTCTCCGATGTGCGCCATTCTAGCGGGCGGCTGAAACTTGACCCAGTTTACGAAGTGGGTAGAAGCTTTCACCACTAAAATTGTTCAACAGAAACCGTGGCCAGGATCCTAGCAGAAGAAATAATGCCACTACAGTTGGACTCAGCTGAAGGTGCACACTTCACAGGGAAGATAATGAAACAGGCCTGCGCTTTACTTGGGATCAGGCAAAAATGTCCCATATCATCCGGAATCTTCCGGATTGAGGGAACGAATGAATAGGACCTTAAAAGCGGCCCTAGCCAAGGCAGTCAAAGAGACTGGAAAGGGATGGGTAGACAGGTTACCCAGAGTACTGATGAAGCTCAACGCAACCTCTAGTTGGACGACAGGACTGACACCCTTTGAACTAATGAGACTGCCAGAAGTCTTGGTTTCAGGAAGCGAGGATGTAGGGAAGTATAAAGACAGGATACGGAAATTTGTAATGGAACTCGTTAAGCAGTTACATGACTTTAAAGATACAGGCTAGAGATCAGCAAATAATCAAGAACTTAGAGAACGACACTAAGGAACAGAAGGTCCAAATACGCCAAATAGGCAGTCAGGTAATGGTGAGGATTACCCCAGAGAGGTCTGGGCTCGCACCCAAATGGACCGGACCCTATCAGGTAATAATGGTAAGTTATGGTAGTTATAAGGGGTATCGGCAAGTGGAAACACGGAACCCAGTTGAAAAAGCATGGTCACTAACTAACCGGCGACGACCGGGAAATATTGTTTTTGCAGGACTCTGGTACTCATGGGAACAACATGGGGTAACGTAGCCTCATATCAAGGACAACAGGCTGAGGGACGGCAAGGCCTGTATTTCAGGGACTTGGGTGACATTAGTTTAATAAAGAATCAAAAACACTGATGGTGACGAAAGGAGCAACAGTAGACTTAAGTAACGGGCATAAAACAACGTAAGGAAACGAAACAACACTGGGGAGGGGCCAATAATATGGGACCAATAATTAGTGTGAATAAGACGGCATGTTATGTTTTATAACCAGGAGGTGGGGACAGTGATACTGCACCTGGGGGAAGGGGATGCAGATTTCACCCAACATCTATGAACGGTGGTGGAGGGATATCCCCCGAGATAGACCCACCAACACGGCCCCACCCACTACTGTAGCAACAGTGAGCACGACCAGGGCCCTGACCACCACACCCCCAGCGACACAAACATGTCCAACTATGAACGCTGGGGCAAAAAGGGGATTGATAAGGCAGACCAAGGATAAGATACACTTCAGGGTACGTCAGCAAATAATTACTGTATTCCTAAATTTAAACACTATAACCACCCTCAACTTCTGCGGGTTAAACACTATAAGCCTGTATAGAAACCTGACCCACGAGCACTTACAGGCCCTGAATCAAAATCCATGAAGTTGAATGTGGAAAGAGGGTCAGGTAAAAAGAGGGATCGGGGAAAAAGAGGGATACTAGAAATGGAACGCGGTGGGATACACGGCGGGAGTTGCGACGGTAAACACTATAGACTTACACGCGATAGATGATCGAGTTACTGTATTGTATTGTATTGACGTGGATAGAGAACTGGTTGGCAGACAGGAAGCAAAGAGTAGGAATAAACAGGTCCTTTTCAGGCAGTGACTAGTGGGGTACCGCAAGTTTCAGTGCTGGGCCCCCAGCTACTTACAATATTCATTAATGATTTGGATGAAGGAATTGAATGTAATATCTCCAAGTTTGCAGATGACACTAAGCTGGGTGGCGGTGTGAGCTGTGAGGAGGATGCTAAGAGGCTGCAGGGTGACTTGGACAGGTTAGGTGAGTGGGCAAATCCCAACCACAGATGTTAGGCTAACTGGTCTATAGTTTCCTACTTTTTGTCTTCCTCCTTTTTTAAATAAGGGCATTTCATTTGCAGTTTTCCAATCTGATCAAGAATTTTATTTAATTTATTAACGTTTTGTGGTTTGGGCAGTGAAATTAATATTAGCACACCTGCTCCAAAAAGCCTTGCACGTTTTTGCTTATTTCCCGTATTCTTTTAAGATCTTCTCCAGTGGTCCATTCTGCATTGAGCCTCTCTGTCCCCCTAGATTTCAGGAACAGATTCTGTATGGTTCGAGTACCCACCAATTTGCCACAATTTCTTTTTACAGAACTTGATAACTTGGAACAGACATTCTTGCAAAATAAAAATAATGATGTTCTTCCTGTTGTGTATCTGTAAAGCATGCACTCCCATGTTCCGCCACCAGGGAGCTCATCCCCTGAAGTCCCAAGGGATCCCAGCATCCCTTGGGAGCACTGTATATAAGCCGGCCCCTAAGGCCTGTTCCTCATTCTGGAGTGTATTATTAAAGACTGAGGTCACTGTTACTTTAACCTCCCCCTGTGTGCAGCCTCATCTGTGTTAGGAACACAACACTTCCTTTTATGGCTGTTTGCTGATAATAGAATCCACCCATCTCTGAACAATAATAATAATAAACATAATAGTATAAAATGGGTGGGACAAACGGTACATATACAGACAAGGGAGCAGGAATGCTGAAAAATTACAGATAAACAAGGGGAGTTGATTTGAATATTACAGATTGGTTAACTATGCTAAGATCGACAGTGTGCAGTATTTTGAGATCAAATACAACTTACCGCTGGTCCAGTTTTTCCGACCATTCCAGGAATACCGGCCATACCATCATGACCCTAAAAAGGAGAAGCGATGTTAGTTTTTGATACAGTTTACTGTATTTGAATTAGATATGCACATATTTTATATATATATATATATTGGGTCCCATCATAGGATGCAACTGTATTTGTTTATTTAACCCTTATGTTAATGGGATCAATACTCACTGGCAAACCTGATGGGCCATGGTCACCTTTTGGACCTGGTGATCCTGCAGGACCCTAAATAAAAATGTAAATCCTTTGAGTTCACTGGAAATTATATTTTGGAAAACAACTACATGTATGAAATTTATTTGTTACATGCATGTTTCAAAGAGATGACAGAAATTATCTTTCAATCGATATAGTGAGAATGTGATGTGAATAAATGTGTTTACATATAAACAGCATGACTTAGCCAACATGCATCCATGCTGGATGATGCAGTTTGGAAAATGTATTTTCATTATGAATCAGGGTTCTTTACTTACTTGTGGACCTGTAGAACCATCGGGACCTTGAGGACCTTCAACGCCAGGTTTACCTTTTGGGCCAGTTCTGCCATCTGAGCCTTTAGGACCATTTTGTCCATCAAGTCCCTGGTTTTATAAAAATGCTAGATTAGCCCTAGTATGTAACTTCAACAAAACATTACACTAAAGAATTTCACATCTACTTATGTAAAACGCCTGACTAATCTATACATTTCCTTTTAGCTCATTTTCATTCAACTAAGTATTTGAAGGTCTGAGGTTGAGACGTTAAAAAAAAATTAGAAAAGAGCATACTGCATTTAGGTTTCATTAATATCCAGAATTAAAAGACTGAAGAAAAGAAAAGAAAAGAATAAAAAAAATATAGAATTACAAAGCTGGTTGATGGTTGTTCTCACCACAGAAATAAATCTTTGATTTGCATTTCTTATGCAGTGGTATACCTCTCATCGTGATGTCTTAAAGAGGGACAAAGGCCTATCAGAAATGTGAATAAGCCTATTGTCTAGTTACATAACTGTTAAGGAACAGATTTAACAAATATGCATGGCAGTTATGCATGGAAGGTAAATATTTGATTAAGTGATACATTCTTTATTTCAAAAGTGGTCATTCACCTTAATTAACTTTGTCAGAAAGTCGATCATTTTGGGAAAAAAAGGGTTTGTGCCTTTGGAATGAAGGAACCCACAAACCACAGCAATTAACTGGAGAGTGGAGAGTATGGTTAAATAACTTCAGGAATATAACTTAATGGTTTGATGGTATATTTGTTATTTTAATTATAATAAGAATCTAACAAGTTGTTCAAACTATAATTTTATAAGTATCCTAGGTGTATTTTTTACTCTGAAAAGTTTGAAAGAACTCTAACTGAGGTATTGTCATGGAAATATTGGCATTATGTTGAAATAATTAATGTAGATTAAAAGCCAACTATTGAACATGAGTTGCTGGCTGAGGATACCATCAATAGTAAACCTGTAACTCTTTATTGAAACCTGCAGCAATTTATTGAGACGATTAAATATTTTAAGATCACCATCAAAAACAATATTCATAAATAAGGATGATTGAGGAACCAATGTGTTCAATGGATTCAATGATCAATTAATAACATTGTTTGGACTATATACAGCTAATACTTAATCGATCAGTAAACAACAATATCAACAATGTATTTAATTCATTAATCTTAATTATTCGAACAAAACAGTTGCACGGAATCTTTGCCAATTGATACTCACAGAAGACCCAGGAAATCCACTAGATCCTTTAGGTCCGGGTTCCCCTCGTTCACCCTGGAGAAAAAATAAATCAATTTATTATAGAAATGATTAACAATTTCTTTCCTTCTGTAGAGGTTCTGTGCCAGGTACTAAATTATCTTTTTAACCATGCTGAGTGTTTCTACCAAAAGTATCCTACTGAAGTTTTTCATCTTTATCGACAGTAATCACCCACCTGTTAATCTTAATGATCCATGTAAGAATCAAAAGCTTTATTTACTAAACTATCTTTTTGAAGTAGCAGCAGGGATTGTGGATGCATTGGTTGTAATTTACCAAAATTCCCTGGATTCTGGGGAGGTCCCAGCAGATTGGAAAACTGCAAATGTAACGCCTCTGTTTAAAAAGGAGGCAGACAAAAAGTAGGAAACTATAGACCAGTTATGTGGTTGGGAAAATGTTGGAGTCAATTTTTAAAGAAGCAGTAGCAGGACATTTGGACAAGCAAAATTTGGTCAGGCTGACTCAGCAAGGATTTATGAAGGGGAAGTCATGTTTGACAAATTTGCTGGAGTTCTTTGAGGATGTAACGAGCAGGGTGGATAAAGGGGAACCAGTGGATGTGGTGTATTTGGACTTCCAGAAGACATTTGACAAGGTGCCACATAAAAGGTTACTGCACAAAATAAAAGTTCACGGGGTTGGGGGTAACATATTAGCATTGATAGAGGATTGGCCAACTAACAGAGAACAGAGAGTTGGGATAAATGGTTCATTCTCTGGTTGGCAACCAGTAACTAGTGGGGTGCCGCAGGGGTCAGTGCTGGGACCCCAACTATTTATAATCTATATTAACGACTTGGATGAAGGGACTGAGTGTAATGTAGCCAAGTTTGCTGACGATACAAAGATGGGAGGAAAAGCAATGTGTGAGGAGGACACAAAGAATCTGCAAAAGGACATAGACAGGCTAAGTGATTGGGCAAAAATTTGGCAGATGGAGTATAGCGTTGGAAAATGTGAAGTCATGCACTTTGGCAGAAAAAAAATCAAAAAGCAAGTTATTATTTAAATGGAGAAAGATTGCAAAGTGCCACAGCAGGACCTGGGGGTACTTGTGCATGAAACACAAAAGTATAGTAATGCAGGTACAGCAAGTGATCAGGAAGGCCAATGGTATCTTGACCTTTATTGCAAAGGGGATGGAGTATAAAAGCAGGGAAATCTTGCTACAGCTATATAAGATATTGGTGAGGCCACACCTGGAATACTGCATGCAGCTTTAGTTTCCATATTTACAAAAGGATATACTTGCTTTGGAGGCAGTTCAGAGAAGGTTCACTAGGTTGATTCCAGGGATGAGGGGTTGACTTATGAGGAAAGGTTGAGTAGGTTGGGCCTCTACTCATTGGAATCCAGAAGAATAAGAGGTGATCTTATCAAAACCTATAAGATTATGATGGGACTTAACAAGGTGGATGCAGAGAAGATTTTTCTACTGATGGGGGAGACTAGAACTAGAGAGCATGATCTTAGAATAAGGGGCCGCTCATTTAAAACTGAGATGAGGAGAAATTTCCTCTGAGGGTTGTAAATCTGTGGAATTCGCTGCCTCAGAGAGCTGTGGAAGCTGGGACATTGAATAAATTTAAGACAGAAATAGACAGTTTCTTAAACGATAAGAGGATAAGGGGTTATGGGGAGCGGGCAGGGAAGTAGAGCTAAGTCCATGATCGGATCAGCCAAGATCTTATTGAATGGCAGAGCAGGCTCGAGGGGCCGTAAGGCCTACTCCTATTTCTATTTCTTATGTCCTTATGGTCTTATGAAGGAAGATGAGTGATTAACGTCCTATAAACAGCCATAATATTTTGAAAAATCAATTTGAATGTAGAAGAATATGTGAATGCTCAGTGCTTCTATGCTTTACAGCTTCCTCAAAACATTGCTTCAAATGTGGTAATTAGAATGGTGGAGATATGTTTGTGTTCAAACCAGAAACCAGCAAACAGAGCATACTTTCACCCCACCTGTCAGAGCTGGATTCAAACTTAAGTCCTTGAGGTGAACTTAATGGACCAACCAATTTAACATTTATATCATTAGTGGTGAATCAACTTTAAGGTTTTAAGATTTTTTTTAATTTTTGAAATGAAGCTATGCTCGATTTAATCCTTGATTTTGCTCTATAATGGTGGAGGTTATACCCTTGGGAAGTTCATAACAGAAACTTCAAGATGTTAATTTGTGATCCAGTGAATATCAAATCTATTTAATTTTACTGTTATATCTTACTTACAGAAGCACCACGAGGGCCGACAGGGCCTGGAAGACCAACAGGACCTTGCTCACCCTGGAATGAAATGAGGAAGCAATCAACATGTGGTAGAAAAAGGCTAGTTTCAAATCATAATGATCAAAAGTAATAATGTATGGAACAACTAACACTGACTCATTGATGAATACTTCAATGCTGATTATTAGATAATAACAGCAGCATTACATGAACCCAATACTTGGTACATGTTACATATCTATTATCATAAATAAAAACAGAAAAGAAACTGAGTTCTGATGAAAGATCTTTGCCCGAAATGCTAACTTGTCATCTCACTTCAGACGGCGATAGACATCTTGTGCACATTCAATTTTTAAAAAATTATTTGCAATTTTCAAAATTCACAGTTTTTATCTTAAGCATACGATATCATGAATTACCCTTTCTCCCATGGGACCGTTTTGGCCTGGTGGACCCATAGATCCTTGAGGACCCTGTGTGAGAACAGAAATTAAAATATTAGAAATGTAAAATATCAAACAATGTAGCCAAAAAAGACTATTGAGTAAAATAATAAGTGAGTCTTGAAAGAATCATATCTGCTTACTCTAAAGCCGTCTTTACCAGATGTGCCATCAAGACCTCTAGGTCCAACATTTCCCTGTCAAAGTAAAGATGTGCATATGAACTATAAAGTTTATCGTATTCAGAATATTTAGTGTAGAACAGCAATATGTTGAGTATTTGAATGAAAATGACACCTACTTTTTCACCTTTTGGACCAGGACCGCCTGGACCACCTCTTTCCCCGGTCACACCTTGTATTCCTGAACGCCCCATTGGACCTGAAGGACCTGGAAGCCCAACAGGGCCCTAAAGTTAAGCAAAATGTTGCTACATCATCATGCATCTTCATTGTTTCCAATTTTCTAAGAATAGAGGAAAACCTAGTCAGAAACATTTACCGTGGCTCCTTCTGGTCCAAGGCTGCCAGAGGGTCCTGTGGGTCCCAGAGAACCAGCAGGACCTTGGGGTCCATTTTCACCTGGAGCACCAGACTCGCCCTGGGTGAAAGAAAGGTCTCAAATATTATGCAATGTTAAGGTTAAAGAACAGAAGCATTTTGAATTATAAATTGTTGCTGAACTTACCTTTGGCCCCAGTGCTCCTGGGTTTCCATCTGTGCCAGCGGGACCCTATTATGGTAAAATAACAAAAAAAAATGGCTCCATTAACATCACTTTTGTTCATGTTGATACATTTTCATTTACGTAAACAACATGGAAATAAGGATTGATATATAGAAAGACTGATTGAACGATATCCTACCGGGTCACCAGGTTTGCCATCTTCTCCAGCAGGACCTGATTCACCGCTGAGACCCTTACATGGAAAGAGAAGGAACTACAGTCAAATCCACAGCAAGCAACTAATTTAAGGAAATCCATATTAAGTCCTATTTTAATCCTGACTGTCAATGCTGACAGTAACCATTTCTGCTATACAGGAATCTAGTTAAAAGCAACTCTCAACTTATAAAAGTTTGGTATTCTTTACTAATGATTCTACTTAAGCCTATTAAATATGGATTCCTTCTACTTATTTCAAGCCCAAATAAGGGGCCCAAGTTTCCACACGATAAAAAACGGGCGCCCCTCCGAGCTGGGGTCCGGTTTTTCGCGCCTAAAACGGCGCCGGAAAAAAAACGCGCGATTCTGGAGAGCCCTGCAGCTCCTTGTCTGTTTGGCGCAGCGCCCGGGGGGGCGGAGCCTACACTCGCGCCGATTTTGTAAGTGGGAGGGGGCGGGTACCATTTAAATTAGTTTTTTTCCTGCCGGCAACGCTGCGCGTGCGCGTTGGAGCGTTCGCGCAGTGTGAAGGAAACATTGGCACTCGGCCATTTTTGTAGTTCTTTGTAGCTGTTTAATTTTTGAACATTTTTTAATAAAAGCACATTGCCATCAGCACTGAGGCTTCTTGCAGCCTTCTCACTGTCTCCTTCCCCCCTCCCCCGCGGGAACGAACGGGCGTCTCCTCTCCCCTCCCCGTGGGAAGAACGGGCGCCTCCTCTCCCCTCCCCGTGGGAAGAATGGGCGCCTCCTCCCCCCCCCGCGGGAAGAACGGGCGCCTCCTCCCCCCCCCCCCCCCCCCCGCGGGAAAGAACGGGCGCATCCTCCCCCCCCCCACCGCGGGAAGACCGGGAGCCTCCTCCCCCCTCCCCGCGGGAAGAACGGGCGCCTCCTTCCCCCCCCCGCGGGAAGAACGGGAGCCTCCCCCCCCCCCCCCGCGGGAAGAACGGGCGCCTCCTCCCCCCTCCCGCGGGAATGAACGGGCGCCTCAGGCTGACTGCAGCATTCTCCGTGCCTGAAGCACTTTCACACAGGTAGGAAGATGGTTTATTTAATCTTTTCTTTGCTCATAAATGTTTATTCAGGTTGGATTTATTTGTATAATATTTGTAGAAGTATAAATAAGGATTTATTGTAGAATTTAATGACTTCCCTTCCCCACCTCCTCCCCCCCCACATCGTTCTGGATGCCTAATTTGTAACCTGCGCCTGATTTTTTAATGTGTAGAACAGGTTTTTTCAGTTCTACAAAAATCTTCACTTGCTCCATTCTAAGTTAGTTTGGAGTACATTTTCACTGTGGAAACTTTGAAATCAGGCGTCAGTGGCCGGACATGCCCCCTTTTGAAGAAAAAATTCTGTTCCAAAGTAGAACTGTTCTACCTGACTAGAACTGCAGAAAAAAAGTGGAGAATTGCGATTTCTAAGATAGTCCATTCTCCACCAGTTGCTCCTAAAAATCAGGCGCAAATCATGTGGAAACTTGGTCCCAAGAAAATTAAAACAGATCTTCATTTTTGGTCAGCTGGGTGTCTAACATGCCAAGACTGCTAAGTCATGCAGTCCATCAGCACTGGTAAGTTTCTCACTGCTTGTCCAGCAAGGATTACTTTATCCATTAGGACATTGGCTTGCTGGGTTAGCTAGAGCTAAGGGAAGAATCCCTGCACATAGAATGAGTTAAATAGTTACAGTAGTGCAGTGCTTATAGTATTCGACTTGGAACCCAGATGTTGCAAGTTCATAATCCTCATTTCACAAGTTGTGAAATTTAATAAATCTGGTAATCTGTGGACCAGCACTAAAACAATGACCAGGAAACCTGCTGCTGATAATAAAAATTCAACTAGTAGACAAATGCCCTTCAGTGACAGGAACCTGCCAAAGCAGCTGATTGAGTTTTAATCCTCTATGAAGTGGCCAAGTAAGTCACTCAGTAGTACAAACAGTAACTTCAAGAAGATGGCCTTCTCAGAGTAACCAGGGATGGATAATGAATGCAGCCTTGCCACAATTGCCCACGTTCTGAGAAGATTTTCTTTTTTTAAAGTGTCAGACTGAAAAGGAGATGCCCAGGGGTCCCCAAGATGGGTGGGCATTGAAGATGTGCCCATAATGGTGCCTGTGCCCACCTGCCCCATGCAAATGAGGTGCTCTCCCAGTGACCCTGCAAACTCTAATGGGATCAATGTTTGAGGAAATTGTTAGATACGATCCTGGCAGCTATGCTATAATGGTCTCTTAAGGAATTTGGGGCTCAGTGTCACAGAGTATTCAATCAACTGTACAGGACTTTTACAATAAGTATATCAAACCAGTTATACCTGGAAGCCAGGAAGACCTCGAGGACCTTGCTCTCCTCTTTCACCCGATGAACCCTAAGAAAATATAAAATCACTTAACTCTTTGCATTTTCAAAGAAAGCAACCAAGTGAAAGTAATTATATTACTTTCTCACGAAAGGTCATCGACCTGAAATGTTAACTCTTTCTTTCTCCACAGATGCTGTCTGACCTGTTGAGTATTTCCAGCATTTTCTGTTTTTATTTCAGATTCCCAGTGTCCGCAGTGTGTTGCTTTTGTAGTATAATTAGCTTAATAAGTTAAGGTGTACTACTGCAAGAAGTAAATCAAGTTTGAAAATTGTTAGTGAAGCAATTTCTGATTGGCTAGACAGTTATCTTCCTGTCCATGTGCAAGTTTTAAGGTGAACTTTAAAGCAGTAACAGCACACTGTTATTGTTTTACATCAGCTGTCGAAGTGGCGATCAAACAGTTCACCACAGCGAGGAAAATCAGCATCACTCTCAGAGGCTGGGGAATACTTGCCGCAGAAACAGCCTCAGCAGGAGAATGGGGGAATAGGCACTAAACTATATGAAGGAAAATAGTTCCAAAGAAATAAATTTGCAACACATGATTATATAAAGGAAATTGTTATTTTTCCTACAATGCACATATATCAATCTTAGTGCTATTTTAATTTAATGTCATACTTACAAGGGAACCGACTGGACCAGGGGTACCTCTCTCACCATCTTTACCAGGTGGACCCTGTTAATTTGTTCATATGAAGGCATTAAAAATAAACTGTTTATGAACAATCAATACTTTTCCATTCCATATTATATTTATCTTGATATCTTTTTACCAGTGGATCATATCTTATTTACTTACCTGACGACCGACAGGCCCTGGAGAACCTTGCTCACCATTCTTACCAGGTTGACCCTTGAGACAAAAACTTGAATCAAACACTTCAGACATGAAAATAAACATTCTTCATCATTTCTGTAATTTTATTAGCAGAAAATAAAATTTATAATCATAAAAGAAATTAAAGCAATGGTTACGCAAGTGACTGCAGAAGATTCTCCACAAATGCTCCAAAATGATATAAAATGAATCGACATGATGGAGAACACTTACATCATTACCCTTTGGACCAGGGAAACCTAGAGGACCTGTTCGACCTCTTGGGCCAGTTAATCCAGGAGGACCTTGCACACCTCGTTCTCCTGGAAGACCCTGATGATAAAAGTGAGATAAAATGAATTGCTATTTTCCCTCACTTTTTTCTTCGTTCTGAAGCCAAATTTGGATTAAGACATGTTTATAGAGACAAAAAAAAATTCAAATACTTGTTACCACGGAACAAAAACAGAGCACAAGTTCCAAAGAAACTTTGATAACTGTTGGTGACGGCAACACAATGAAATAGTGACCATGGTATTTCTACTATAGGTAATATGCCAGAAATTAAACTCTAATTTAAACATTGTAAACATTGATGTAAGAAGATAACAGGATCCAGCAATATAACATCTTCATAGCTGAATAATTCATAGTTGAAGAGGGAAGGTAGTCGAGGAACTTGATCTGCCATGAGGTGACTATGTTTTGAAATATTTTGTATGTCTGAAAATTACCTGAGGGCCATGTTTACCTTCTGGACCAGGGTTTCCTGAGCTTCCTGGGATTCCCTAAAACAAAAGAAAGGTTATTGGAAATTAGAACATATAATTATATTAAGCAATGCAAACAACAAATTACTGCCTGCAATGTTATTGTCCAAAAACTTAATGCACTTGTATCAACTTCTACTCTTGATATCTTGAATAACCCATTTATTTTATATGGGTAAATGCCTTGATCAATGATAGTATCAACAACAGTGATTTCCAGGTTAGTATTTCTTACCATGTCACAGAAAGGGTGGCAGGTAATTTTTCTGTGAAGTTCTTAGGATATAAAGCATTTTCTTACATTTTGACCTGCAGGACCAGGATCGCCAGGATGACCTGAATCACCCGCACTACCTCTCGGACCAGCAGGACCAGCTGGACCTGTTTCTCCTACAAGACCCTATTGTAATGAGAACAAGATATAAATAAATATTTCAAACTATCAACCAATAGAAAAATCACGAGCATGCATTAATGATTTTTTTTAAACTGGGCTGAATTGAGGGGAATAAGTTTTTCTAACCTTTTCGCCAGGAAGACCAATGAGACCCTGGGGTCCTCGGATACCGGCTAAGCCCTAGTAACAGGAACAGGAACAATAACATCAATTTATTGAAAAAAAAAGTAAATTTGCAGTTCTGACTGTTGTAGCTGAAATTCCTATCTTCATCGGGGCCGAAATTGCCCTCAGCGGGAAATTGGGGAGGGCACTGCGATTAATCCAAAAATTTAGCACTCGGCAGGAGTCAAAGGGAAGAGCTGGAAAATTTTGCCCTTTAACTCTGACACCGCCTCCCAGCACTTTTGGGCGTGTTGGAGGCGGTGTAGGGGCAGTTTTGCATCAGGAGCAGGGCAGTGTCCATCACCACTGCACTGACCATGTCAGCGCAGCGGTGATGATGTCAGCGCGACGCAGATGTGCCACTTAAAGGGGCCGACAATGAATCGGAGTGCCGGGCGGGGCGGAAAGTTGAGGTGTGATTCTACCGCTACAGGCTCGGGGACAATTGCACATGGGTTTGGCCCCGCCGTCTGCGCCTGGCCAGAAAGGCTTTACCTCCCTGTTACCGTCTCTTAGAGGCAGTAATGGGCCTTAAAGAAGGGGTCAATTTCCACCATTAATTTTAGTTAAAAAGTTGCATGAGAATAAAACAATGTCTCATGCTTAAAACTCACAATGGTTATTTTGCTACAATTTGCAATGATACTGTTTCAAATGATCAGAGTTATGTATAAAGCAAACGTCTACTAAATTTGCAGCCTACAAACTGCTACAGCAAAGCTATGCCGGATTTAATCTAAAGCTCCAATATTGTAACAGTTGTGGAATTGTTTTTTGTTATTGTTTGTTTTACTATATACTGATAAAACAAATCACAAAATAACGGAGTACAGATAACAGACACAGAATTTAGGACTGTGTAGCCTTTTTGGCACTAATCAATGTAGAACATAAGAACATAAGAAATAGGAGCAGGAGTAAGCCATATGGCAACTCGAGCCTGTTCCGCCATTTAATACGATCATGGCTGATCTGATCATGGATTCAGCTCCACTTCCCTGTCCTCTCCCCTTAACCCCTTATTCCCTTAAGGTTAAGAAACTGTCTATCTCTGTCTTAAATTTATTCAATGACCCAGCTTCTACAGCTCTCTGAGGCAGTGAATTCCTCCTCATCTCAGTTTTAAATGGGCAGCCCCTTATTCTAAGATCATGCCCCCTAGTTCTAGTCTCCCCCATCAGTGGAAACATCCTCTCTGCATCCACCTTGTCAAGCCCCCTCATAATCTTATATGTTTTGATAAGATCACCTCTCATTCTTCTGAATTCCAGTGAGTTAAGCCCAACCTACTCAACCTTTCCTCATAACTCAACCCCCTCATCTCTGGAATCATCCTGGTGAACCTTCTCTCAACTGCCTCCAAAGCAAGCATATATGGAAACCAAAACGGTATGCAGTATTCTAGGTGTGGCCTCACCAATACCCTGTATAACTGTAGCAAGATTTCCCTGCTTATACTCCATCCCCTTTGCAATAAAGGCCAAGATTCCATTGGCCTTCCTGATGCTTGCTGTACCTGCGTACTACCTGTTGTGTTTCATCCACCAGGACCCCCAGGTCCCGCTGTACTGCAGCACTTTGCAATTTTTTTTCATTTAAATAATGGCTTGCTCTTTGATTTTTTTCTGCCAAAGAGCATAACCTCACACTTTCCAACATTATACCCCATCTGCCAAATTTTTGCCCATTGACCTAGCCTGTCCATGTCCTTTTGCAGGTTGTTTGTGTCCTCCTCACACATTGCTTTTCCTCCCATTTTTGTATCAGCAAACTTGGCTACGTTACAATCGGTCCCTTCTTCCAAGTCATTAATATCGTTTCTAAATAGTTGGGGTCCCAGCACTGATCCCTGCGGCACCCCACTAGTTACTGATTGCCAACCCAAGAATGAACCATTTATCCCAACTCTCTGTTCTCTTAGTTAGCCAATCCTCTACTCATGCTAATATATTACCCCAAAACCCGTGAACTTTTATCTTGTGCAGTAATCTTTTATGTGGCCAAATTGTCAAATGCCTTCTTGAAGTTCAAATACACCACATCCACTGGTTTGCCTTTATCCACCCTGTGCATTACTTCCTCAAAGAATTCCAGCAAATTTGTCAAACATGACTTCCTCTTCATAAATCCATGCTGACTCTGCCTGACTGAATTTTGCTTTTCCAAATGTCCTGCTACTGCTTCTTTAATAATGGACTTCAACATTTTCCCAACCACAGATGTTAGGCTAACTGGTCTATAGTTTCCTGCTTTTTGTCTGCCTCCTTTTTTAAATAGGGGCATTACATTTGCAGTTTTCCAATCTGCTCTGACCTCACCAGAATCCAGGGAATTTTGGTAAATTACAACCAATGCATCCACAATCCCTACCGCTACTTCTCTAGGATCCTAGGATGCAAGCCATCAGGTCCAGGGGATTTATCCACCTTTAGTCTCATTGGGCCCAAATTTAGCCAGGAGTTGCTCCGTTTTTTTTGGAGCAGCTTGATTTTTTTTGGTGTGTCTTAAAAATTGCAATTCTGCACATTTAATTTGCGCCAGTGTAAGTGAGTTAGTTAGGATTTTTTTTTGTTTCGTTTTTTTTTCAAAAGCAGGCGTCACCAGCCACATACGCCTGTTTTGGCCATTTAAACCAGTTTGGACAGCTAATAATTGCTCCAAACTAACTTAGGCCAGCGTGTGTGGCCACTTGTGGCCCACACAGAAAACCCTTGCGGAGAGTTAAGAAATCAGTGCAGGCAAGTACATTTAAAGCACCAAGCACTAAACAAAGCACAAAAATAAGCATTCAATAACAAATAAAAAATATAAGGAAGCTGAAAGGATCTGCATCTAGCACCAAGACTTAGGAAGCACTAAAGAAAACACAAAAAGTAATAAACAATTAATTAATAAAAAATAGAAGAAACCCTGCACCTAAAGCACCAAGACTTACAAAGCACGAAACAAAGCACATAAAATAATAAGCAATTAATTAATAAAAAATAGAAGGAACCCTGCACCTAACGCACCAAGACCAAAGTAATAAGCAATCAATCAATAACAAATAAAAAATAGAAGTCCTACCTTTATGTGAGGGGAAGGTAGCGGGCTGCCGATGAGGGAGCCCATTCAGCCAGGGATAGGGGCGGCGCACTTCGGGCCCCTCCCACACAGCCTGCAGAGCACACTCAGATTCTGGGAGCGAGGAGCTACTGAGCATGCACGCACACTCTAGCACGCATGTGCAGAGGGCCTGGCACTGTTTTCAGCGATGGGACCTGGCTCGGCCCCCGAATCCAGTTGCCACTCTGCGCCACCATCGAGGAGAGACTGGGGACGGCTAAACTCGGCCTGAAGATTTTTGGCTCCCTTGAAGTTCTACAAATGTGGTGCACCTCTGGTGAGTGCACCAGAAATCTGTACTGGCCAAATTTAGGCCCATTGTCTTACTGAGTACCACCTCCTTAGTGATTGTGATTGTGTTAAGTTCCTCCCCCCCTATAACACCTTGACTATCCACTGTTGGGATATCTTCCGTAAAGACTGATACAAAATATCAACTGTCCTACAATAGAAGTCACAGATCTTGAAGGCCATCTATGCATTGTTTAGCAGAATAGATTCAGATTTTAATTTATTGCTTTCACTGATGCAGTATACTAAACAAATGCATAGAATTGTCTTCTAGATTAAATGTTTAAAGGTTAGGAGGCCTAAATTACCTACCACCCAAAACGAAGTGCACCTGCCATTTTCGAAGTGTTCTAGCCACCCCCAATGCATGGGGCGGCCATTCTGTAGAAATTCAGCACTTCAGGATTTTGTTTGGATTGGGGCGGAAGTGGGGGCGGGGCGGAGTGACCGACGCTGCAAGGCAGCAGCGCTACGCTGATGACGTTATCACGCTGGCACATCACAACATCTCTCTCCTTCAGTTAACGGGGAGGATTGCTGCGAACTCTGCAGCCACTTTAGTGGCAACCATTGGGCCACCAGGGAGTGTTTCGGCCGGGTCAGTGGCCTGGCACCCAAGAAGGAATGCCAGGCTGCCTGTTGGCGGCCCGGCTTATCCCGCGGCCATAATTGTCGTCCCGACCTGGCAGTCGGTTGATAAAAACAATAACACGGTGTCGCCGGCTGCGCCACCTCCCCTTTAAGGGCGGCTGTACCGCCAAACCACAGAGAGTGTACCGACAGCAAAGGCTGTCGGGGGCACCGACCAGTGGCGACGCCACTCCCGCGGGGCAATTCCAGGAAAGGGGCATTTTCCCATGGGGCAATTTCGGGAAAGGATCCTGCCAGTCGATAAGGGGTTGGATCATTTACGCTGCGGCAGTAAAACGGACGAAGCAGTCCCAGACACCACTCAAAAACTGAATAAGGGCAATTTTCAAAATGGTGGCCCCTCCACGGTGACTGGGCGGCCATTCTGCACTGACATGTGGGTGCCGCTTTCAGGTGGCCAGAGGCCTTATAGAAAGGGGCAATTTTGGCCCCTAGTTTTATTGAGCTTTCCTCTGTGGGCAGAACTTTGTTCAACTATGAAGAGTGTTTGATGAATACCTTCAACTAACTAGCAATATCAATTGAAGAGGCCATTAAAGATTACATTTCTACTGCATTGCAAATGGGAATATTGGCTCTGATTCAATATGCAAAATACCCAGCTTGCTTTTTTCCAAAGAAATTGTACAAAACTATGGGGGTGCTGGTACCAATGGCAGCAGCCCATTATGATTTGGATTCAATCACTCAAAGTGAAGGAGCTACGATAGACATCTAAATTGAATATCTGAAGCTGTGGGGAAAGTAATACTTTTCACTTATTTGGTTAATGGATTAATGGTAAATATACTGGTACTAAGGCATACAGAACAATTTTTCACAGGACTAAGTTAGCTGATTGTAGCGAGGTATTCGCTGAAGCGCTATAATTGGCCTCAGTAACCCTGAAGAGGAAAAGTATCCAGAATGCATATTTCTGATCTCTATCCAATGACACCAGCTGAGGTGCATGTCAAGTAGTTTGAAGGCCTTCACTGTCTAGGGTCATATATGAAGAATAAAAAATGAGCAACTGACAACTTTATTGTACCAGTTCTTTACTGAACATCACAGATTTTTTATTATTCACAACATTATATTTTTGTGTAAAATTATTCAGTCTGCAAAATAAGAGCAACACACTATCTAAGCACACAGATACATAATCCTGAACTCAGGAAGCGGGATCAGAGGAGGTAAGTCACTCACGTTATTTTAACTGTGCCCTCGCAGCTGATTTCCGATGGGCGAGTGCAGTTAGAATTGTGCTCAACTCTAAACCCACAGATTTACCATCCTGAACACATTTTGTTTTAAAGGGATAACTTTATGAGTTTTTAAACAAATGCTGGTGATGGGCAAGGTTTCACACCATCAGGGGGGGCACATGAATAAATACTCCTTTAATGTACATTTAGATTTAAGCTGCACTTAACTGATTAAGTATTGTAGTTTGTAGTATCAGCAAAATCATTTACTTTTTAATCGAGAAATCGAAACAAAAGGGCCAAGGCCAGTAAGTGCAAGACTTTAACAAGATGAAAAGAGTAGAACACAGTGTAAATCAAGAAAGAGTGATGAAGTGACACCAAGCTTGGAGATAAAGGCTTATAAAAGGTTTGGAGATAAGAGGAGGTGGAAAGACTGAGAGATAAAATACAACTCTCATTATTCTGACAGTGGCACTTTCACGTAATGTCTACTTTTTTTTCAACATTACTTTTACAGTCAACGTCTATCCTCTTTCATGAATTGTAATCATTTTCTGCCAATAATTTACTTGCTCAGCATATGAAAATATCTCATCTCTTACTCTCGTTCCAGTTAAACCGCTTGGACCAACTGATCCTCTTTCACCTTTTGGGCCCCGTTTACCTTCCGCTCCAGCAGACCCAGATAAACCTGGATTTCCGTTTCTCCCCTGGAGGTAAACAAGATAAATAGTGTGACTTTACACTATGTCAAAAAGGTGATCGGCTACAAATCGACCATATAACGTTGCACAAATATGAGAAAATATTGGAAATGCACAGGATGCCAGTAGCATCTGAAAGTGGATAGATAGATTTTGGTTGTGATCTTTCCTTGCAAATTATTAATTGAGTACTGATACTAACTGACATGCTGTGTCTCGTAGAATTACTTCAGATTTCGAAATTCACACTTTTTCATTTTAACTCAACCATTTTATGTTCTGTTTTAGCATCCGTATTATGTATTTTTTCTTGTAGGATTATTACAGGAAAAAAAATCATAAAACTTCATGGCCATCTTGGGGCATTCTAGTTCAGATTTGTCCAGCCATTAAAATTACAAAAATGTTGGTCTTTTGTGTCAATGTTACAAGCTATCAAAGACATTTGATCCTAGAAATATGTTTATCTCCGAAAACGAGCATGGGATCGCGGTGTGCGATTACCCCACGTCCACTCAAAGGAATGCTTTGAACCCAGTGCTGAGTGACAGAACGCTCAGCAGGAGGCCTAAGTTCGTGTAATGCTAGCACCAATTAAAGCTAGCCTGCACTTCTTAAAGGCATCATGTACCTCCTAAAGGCAGTCTGTACAACTTAAAGGAGAGGTGCATTCTGCCTGCAGCCCAGTACATTGAACTGACTGGGGAAGAGAATGAGAGGAGGAACAAAAAACAATGATGTTGCAACAGGGGAAAGAGTGTGCACCAAGGTACCAGATGCAGCACTGAAGGAAGTTAACTCAAAGAGAGTGGTCCTGTTTCCACAGGGGCCAGGAGGTCTGCCAGACAAATGTGCAAGATCCAATGGGAGCGGATAGTCGCTGTGGTGAATGCCAGCAGCACAGCCCTGAGGACCTGGACGCAGGCAGAAAGAAGTTTAATGATGTCACACAACTGGTCAAAGTCATTGAATTCATCTTCAAATGCCATATCCCACCATCTGCACCACTAGCCTCACACACTGCTCAATGCACCGCACCCCCATCACTCACCTACCAACAATCTCTACCAAACATGACTCGTACCTCACATTCACAGCTTCACCTCATCCTCACACACTTACCACTGCTGAAAGCCTGCACACACCATCAGCTATTCAACCAACAGGCATATCACCCAAACACATTGCACCACACTCACTTTCACTTTCAGAAAAAGGAGGTGCTCAAGCAGCGCCAGCAGGACTTAAACGGTGGGGGACAGGTGAACCTGCATAGCCTGACCACCCACTAAGGAGTCTGTGCTGGCCATTATTGGGAGGGGCATCGCTGAACCCATAGCCAGCGGTGGGGCTGAAAGAACACAAAATCCTCATACATAATCCTCCTTCTCACATCCCACTTCCCCACCATCCCACAATCTCTGATTTACAAGCTTCACATGCACCTCTTGATTTCCCGCCTCCATGCACTCCTTACCACAACTTTGTGCCTTTCTCCTTTCAGACAGCCAACAACTAACACCTTGCCAGGCACAGATAGAGGAGCATGAAATAAATGAACAGCAAGACACTGATGATGAAGACACAGCACCATCACTCAATCTCACACTCACAGCCACCAGCTCAGATACTGATACCCCGTGTACTTTCGAGGATAGGTTACAGGCAGGATCTGCATGTGGCGAGACACCGAGCATGAGTGGCCTGCGGGCAGGGCAGGAGGAAAGTGTAGCACCAATGCCAGCTCCCCGGAGGGTGAAGTCGCACACAAATTCTGCTGCAGAGAATTCAGATGAGGATGTTGATGGGGCGGCCTACAGAGGAAGGCTGATGGGTATACACAATGAAATGCTTAGTGCATAGGCAGGCCTGCCAGGAAGCCTGAATGCAATGGCAAGATGTATGGAGGAGTTCGGCACCAACCTTACACAGGGTTTGCAAGTTTGTTGCCCACAATTTCCAGCTTGGATATGATGGGCAACTCTATTAGTACACCTGTGGACCTAGCCATGATGCATCATCTGTTGGCTGATGCCTCAGCTTTCATTGCAGCACAAGCAGAAGCCACCCAACGTCTAAGTGCTGCAGTGAAAGCTCAGACTTCTGTCATGCAAGCTCAGACTCCTGCCATCGTGGCTGCGTTTACCAGAGTGGAAGGTGGCTTGCAGGATGTCACAGCAGTCCAGCAATCTGTCCTCCAACAGATTACTAGGATTGCTGAAGCACTGCCATGGGTGAAGGCAGTGGCTTCATGAAGCAGCATTTCTCAGGAGGATAAATTTGTCCTCCGCCATTGGCACTCCGGCAATGCCCTTGCTATTGCCTGTCAGTCAGCCAGCCCAGGCTGCTGCCGCCCATGCCAAGGTGGTACAGTCCACAGCTGGGCATCCTAGGCCCAGAGCTGCTCAAGGTCATCATCCAAGGCCTTCTGCAGTCTCCTCCATTAAAAGATAGCAGCCTTCCACCAGCCACGCTGCAGCCACTGTGGTAGCACGTTGTAGGAATACTAAGACAGGCAAAGGCACACTGAAGGCAGGCACTAAGGGAATATACAAGGATGATTAGTTGACTTTGTTATGTAATATTGGATGGATTGATGTATAAAGTTAGATTGAAATGTTTCTTTTATGGTGGCTTTTATTTCAGCGTTATCGCAAAGAGGACATGTGATGGTCCATAACAGAGGGAAGGGAAGGTGTGGGACTATTGTTGAATGAGAAATTGGGGTTGCGTTCACTTGTACAACAGTCAGATGAGTCGACCGCAGACAGCCCGGGCAGATAGCAGCTGTCTGGTTTGTCTAACTCCTTTTCCTCTAACTCCTCTTAATCCTCCTCTTCTTCCTCCTCATCCTTAGCTGGTCACTGTATGCTTGGTGGCAAGGACTGTGCCCTCATGATGGCAACGTTGTGGAGCATGCAGCAGACTACGTCAAATCTTCCGACACACTTTGCTGAGTATTGTAGGGCTCCTCCAGAGTAGTCCAGGTAGCGGAAGTGTTGTTTAAGGAGGTCAATGGTCTGCTATATCAGATACCATGTGGCAGCATGGCTTTCGTTATAGGCATGTTGCCCACTTGTGCATGGGTTGTGGAGCGGAGTATAAGCCAGGTTGTTAATGGATAGCCCTTGTCACCCAGAATCATCCCTCTGGTTTGTCAGGGTGGCTAAAGAACTGCGTGCAATCGATGACACCCTGAACCATGGGGAAGCCTGCTATCCTGACAAAACCATGTGTATGCTCCGCCTGCTTCTCTTGATCAGAGAGAAAACAATAACTTCCCCTCTCCTGGTATAAAGAGCATCCGTCACCTCTCTCATGCAGTAGTGGACAGCGAACTGGGAGATGTTACAGATGTCGCCTGCTCCAGCCTGGAAGGATCCCGACACAAAGAACTTCAGGGCCATGGTCATCTTCACAGTAACTGGCAGTGCTGTCCTTGTCCTGGTCTGTGGCTGTAGTATGGTTGCAAGCTGCATGGCCATCTGGAGGTCTTGCGCAGGCCGTTCATTGAATTTTACATGGAAGAATCAGCGCATGCGCAAAATTTGAATGGGTCACTCAGCCAGTTAAAGTGACCCAATAAGAAAAATAAAAGTTAGAGGATACATTGTCTGTGAGAACTTACTTCGTAAATTAGAGATGCCTCACACACTGCTCCTAGTTCAGGCTGAGGTAAGAGAATTACTCGCGGAAGTCCCTCGATGGGTTAGACCTCCTGCTGAGATCTCTTCTCCCCCTCCTCATCATCCCTCGGCGAGCAGCTTGTCCTCTTCTTTGATGACTGGGGGCAAGTGGTCTGATCAGAACCCTTGAAGTCAGACCAAGGCCTTCTCCACTTGTAACACCACTCCCTGTCACCTCACCAAATGTAAACTACTCGAGAAAGCTCCAAACACTTCCACAAACCTATACAGAGCCAATAAAAATTAATCAGCAACTCATCTTAGAGTGGCTGCTGATCCCTTAGTGCTGGTCAGGGCTCCTTGCTGCTGCTGAACGCATGAACAGAGCATTGAGGATGAAAATGGTAGAGCTGGCATCAAATCAGCATTGCACACTGATTGATGTCACGATCTGCCCACTCAACATAGTTCTGGCGCACATTCCTAACACCAGCCTTACCGCCCTCAACACGTTGCCGACCAGTGCGGCATGCACCAGAAGTGTGCACACATGACACGGACTCCAGTTTTGTCACAAAATGGCACCCGTAGCACCGAAAAAAATCAAAAAAATGATTTTACAATTAATATTTGTGCTAATTAAGAACCGAGACCATATAATATAAAACTGAGAGGAATGGTAGCATACTGTTCTGTACTCTGGGATGCCATTCCTACTTGCTCCAATGTAGAGTATGACAGTTTGAGCAATTAAGTGTATTGGAAAGGATATTAATCGAAATGGCAGCTGCAATAACAGAGTAACAAAACAAATAGTTTTCTCCAAATATAATTTTGTTACAATGCAAATTAAACTATATTCAGCTTTTTAAATGAAAATGTGTATTGTAATTCAAATCAAAACTGTAAATATCTCTATTGCTTTGTTGGTTTCAGATGATAATAAATTAAAAAATATGTAATTGGTACAAGTTTGTTACTTTCAGTAGAACTACATAGAATTTTACAGCACAGAACCAGGCCTTTTGGCTCAACCGTTGTATGCTTGTGTATATGCTCCACGCGAGCCTCCTCCCACCTTACTTCATCTCACCCTATCAACATATCCTTCTATTTTTATCTCCATCATGCATTTATCTAGCTTCCAGCTATGCTATTTGCGTCAACCATTCCAAGAAATACAGCAAATTTCAACGGACAAGCACATATTATAAGACGATTATATAGTAATGATGTTTGTAAAGATGCAGTTGATGGCAATAAAGGAGATTATGCAAGTATTAGTATGGCTGAGTCTTATATATGAATCACTGTGCATGTAATGTCCCATATCAAATTATTTTAAATTGAGGATTCTAGAACTAATGACTACTATCTGCAATTCCAAAGGACATCATTTAGAAACAATACAAATTATTAGCATTTTTTACAATTACAATAAAGTTCTTCATTATCGTAACTACCTTCCCAGCTGTTTTTCTTAATTTTACTTTTACACATTTATTGACAATGTTAAATATACAAATTTCTTTGTTTTTTCTAGATTACCACCGTCCCTCTTTGATAGAATAATAGAAAAAACCTATCAAATGAACTAACATTTCAGCAAATGTGGCTGATTTAGAAATGTCCAGAGATCTTAGTTTATTGACGCAGAATTAGTCAGTGGCGAAGCAATGGCACTCGCTACTGATCTTGAATAAAGCTGCCCACAGAGATCTAGTGATCTCTGTAGCGTAAATTTCAGCTTTCTCAACCTTAGTTTGCATCTAGTGCCAAATCAAGCGAATCTCCAGCATCCAGGAAAAGTGATGTCATTAAACAGGCTAAGCAGCCAATCACATTGAAGAATTCTCACAGACAGCAAACCAGGAAGTAAAATGCACAGATTATAATTTACTTTTTAATACATTTTACAGAGAGCGAGGTAGAAGTTAAAATATCATAAACAAACTTTATTGAAAAAATATTAAAAGCCATGCGATTCTTATCATATTCATAGAAAAAATTGATATTCCACAAAAATAAAATTATTTTTTTTTACAGCTGGAACAGTTGTTCAGCAGTCAATATACCATTACCTCTTTCTAAAAGGCTTAATAGGCAAACTTTTCATCAGGAACTGATTTGAATTGCTTGCCTCCCCATGGCAGTTCCACAGTGCAACATGTGGAGGAGCAGGGAATGACTGACAGCAACTTCTGGATTATCTATGTATGTATTGATTCCAGAAGTTGCTGTCACTTTCAGAGGAATGTTGATGGCGAATACTAACAGTTTCACTATCATTGCCACTGCAAAATCTGGGCCAATGTTTTTACTTCTCAAAAGTCCTATATTAATCCGACATCACTTATTAAAATTATTCTTATTCAAAATTTTATTACTTAATTTTAAGCTCCAAGTTTAAACTAAAAAGTCTAAGCAAGAAAACTTACAGGGTCACCCTTCAAACCAGGATCTCCTTTCCCTCCATTTTTACCTGGTTCACCCTAAGAAAGAGATACACTTTGTTAGTAATAAAATAGGTTGAAAATTGGAACATCTGCACAGAAAAATCAAAATAGGACATTTTTAAATTGGAAGCCTGCAACATAAACTCAACAATATTAAATAATTTTAAAGCAATTGAACATCTAAAAGAGCTATATTAAAAGAAAATGATTATTTATGCAAAATGTTACTGATGGTTTGAGGCAACAAATCACATGGCACTAATATGTTTTGATATCCAGGACAGATAAATTGTGGAAAGAAAAATAAACTAAAAAATTAAGAAACTACAATAGATAATATTGAGAATTTTGTTTCCCTAATTGTTAAATGTAGTAATTATGTGTTCAATTATGACATCCATCTATCACATGTTGTTTAATAATAGTCCAGCCAAAAAATAGTGATGCTTCAACAGCTCTGTCTGTCATAGCATTGAAATGTAGCACTATTTTTCTGGCGTTGTTTTATTTAATAGTACAGAAAAGTAACGTTATTTGCATTACCCGTGGACCCGTAGCACCAGGAATGCCATCAGTGCCTGATGGACCCGGTGGACCGATGGAACCTGAAGCACCACGATTGCCAGTTAAACCAGGAGCACCCTAAAGTGCGAAGAAAAATAAAGTAACTAAAGGTGCCTTAAAAGACTGTTTGGGAGACTTTCTCCAATACTTTAGGTGGCCAAGGTGGGATCTGAAGCTGCAACGCTGGTTTAGCCCACGTTAAGCGCAAGACTCCATCTTAGTAAAAGAGTTGAAGCCTGCACTAGGAACGGCTGCCTGGACAATTGTTAAGGGACCGATTGCCACTTAAATTGCCTGCGAGCACTTAATAAAGAGGATGCATGACATTTTGGTGGCTAACGTTTGTCCTCACACCCTCTCCTAACAGCAACCAGCAGTTTGGGAGTAAACACGCCATTGATGTGGATTACAAGCTCTATTTAAAGGGATACTCACCATTTCATGTTCACTTGCTACTGGAGCTGTGAAGAGGACCTCTGAAACACGTCGGAAGACTTTCTGGGACAGTTTGTCTAGACTTCACAAACACTATAGCAATATTTATTTCAGTAATTCTCTGAGGACTTCACCTAAAAAGAATAAGTACTGTGCTATTCCACTTTATTGGATACTGTTATGTCTGTAATGCACTTATGAATGACTCCACGAGGCAATGTGTTGTACTCAAACTGTAGTGACCTTGGTCCTTTATTCCAAGATTGAGGCACAAGCATGGTGGGCAGCCTTTTATACTGGGCCCTGCACACCTTTGCAGGTAACCCTCAGGTCTCCCACTGCAGTGCCCTCTGGTGGACAGCCTCTGCCACAGGGGCAAGAAATCCCGGTCTGCACCTTCTCGTGGTGCCAGCATAATATATACACAGTGTAAACCTTATTGAAAGTACATCAAGTAACAAGTCTCCATCTTATGCAACTATACAATGACTACACAGAGAGTATATCGATAGTCTGCATATATAACATCACTCTCCCCCAAGTTCTTTGTGCTGATTACCTTTGCACTATGTGCTCTGGCTTAGCTCACCCCAGACTTAAGTGCCAATAGCCCTTGCACCTTGGCTGTGCTTTGGCTTGGCTCTCTCCCTGTTAACCCCCCCAAGTCCTTTTGTCACAACGTTGGGTAGTGGTTACCAGTTTGGATGTTCGATGATGCAGTGGAGGTTCCAGTGGGTTCTGGGTGTGATCCATGTGTGTGTCCATGGCTACATACATCCATTTCCCCCCCGCTCCCCGTCGCAGCAAAATCATGCAGCTGGCCCGTTACATTAATATATTAGGATCAGACACAGTGCAAGTGCAAAGAAAGGAAGTTACAGTTTGTATCGTGACACCTTGGTTCAGTGATTTACATTTGATACGTTTTGCGGTCTTGCGCCAGGATTGGGTAGATTGCATTCATTATTTCGTCATGGTAAGTACTGAGGTAGCTGTACAGGTATGCGAGGACGCAGGTTCAAGAGTAACCAGACGGGATCCTAGTCGTCTGATAGTGACGCTGTGCCCCCTGTTAGTGGGGTGGGCTTGGTTCGCTCACCTAGCCAGGATTCAGGGCAGAACCACAGATGTGTGTGGTCTCCCTGTCCTCCTTTGAGGGCTGCAGAACCTTCTGTCTGCTCGCTAACGGTGTTAGGAACCTGGCTGTTCCAGGTACAATTTGGGGAACTCGTTGGTTCTGATCTTTCGCATCCGGACATGGGTCTGGGGACTGCGCCATCTCCACCCGGGTGGTGGGCAATGGTGGCCGTATTGCCGCCGTTTTAGTTTCCAGGTCCCTGGCGAATAGTGCCATCAGGTGCCTGCAGCGTGGGATAGACTGGGGCAGGGTATCAGGATCAGTGCCTTCACCCTCCTGAGGTTGCTGGCCTATAACTTGTGAGGACACATGGGGCAGGGCATCAGGATCAGTGCCTTTACCCTTCTGAATTTGCTCACTTGCTACTTTTGGGGATACTCTATTCCCGACATCTCGCAATAACATTTTGTTCACAATCTTAATCGGTTCGTTACATTGATTACCATGCATACAATGTCTCTAAGTTCCGTTGGTTGCAGGTCTCCTTTAAGAGAACCCTGCTGGCTTTACCCCAATCAAATCCTTTGTTAGACACCACGTGTTGGTCCCTCAGCGTTGCACCTCATGATATGGCCACGGTCATCTTTTTTTTCAGCCACGCTGCTCCTCGCTGCAACAGGGACGCCATCTTGCCTCTGTCCTTGAGGTCGACTGCCTTGATCCTTCTCTCCCACGATTCTGCCACAGAAGCTGGAAGAGTGAAATCGATCTTCCTCCCCAGCAGTCCTGCCACTGGAGCCAGGGCAGGAAGGTACTTTTAGGTCATTCCGGTCGGATCATTGCCACGCAGTCATGATGAACAGTCTGTGCCTCAGGTGCTGTGCTGATCTGTTCTCTGCTGCCTGGCCCAAGCAAAGGTGAGGTTTTGCTCTGCCTCTGAGCATGGGGGACATCGATTGCTGGAGTGACGAGGTCTTCCCATTTCCACTGGATCTTCCCCATCCACCTTCTTCCGAGTAGCATTGGACCATCACCTGCAACAATCCACAGAGGTAACTTGTACACCACGCCATTATGGATTACAGTTACATCCGCACTACCAAGGACTGGGATCAGCTCCTTGGTGTAGGTACGCAACTTTTCCTGTACTGGAACCAGCTCGGGTTGTTTTTCGTTCGATAGCCTCTCAAAGGCAATCTGGCTCATCACTGACTGGCTCGTTCCCGTGTCCACTTCCATGAAGACTGGGCCGTCGTTTATCTTGACTTCCATCTTCACTGGAGGACAGTCGATGATGCAGGTGTACACTCCATACACTTCTTCTTGGGGCTGAGTTGCCTCTCTGGCCAAATCATCTAGATTCAAAGTCATCTGCCGACTCCTCTGCTAGACGCTGAGCCATATTTCTTTTACACATATGCTGGAGGTGGCCCTTCATGTTACAGGCTTTGCATACATACTCAGCAAACCCACACTAGTGAGCCCTATGGTTTCCTTCGCAATGCCAGCATGGTGCTACTCGATTAGCACCCCTCGGCGGACTCAGTTCTGGAACCCTGACATCTGTGCTCTCTGCCCTGGGCAGAGCCACATTCTAGTCTTGCCTGTGAAAGGCACCATTATGTGTACAGTATTTGCCGGGTTTGAGTCCACAGCATTAATAATTTGCTTGGTGCTGCAGGTCGAGGTCATGAATGCTTGACTGATGCTGATGGCCTTCTGTAGGTTGACTGTGGTGTCGGCAGATAATAGCTTATGAAGGAGGCCCTCGTGGCCAATTCCCAAAACGAATATGTCCCACAATGCTTTGTTGAGGTGCGTGCCGACATCACATGGTGCCGCAAGTCTCCTGAGGTCGGCAGCATATTTTGCAATCTCCTTGCCCTCAGGTCTGCGGTGAGTGTAGAATTTGTGCCTGGCCATGAGGATGCTCTGTTTTACTTTTAGTTGGTCGCAAATTAGTTCAGTCAGCTCATCGTATGTCTTATCCTTGGCCTTTGTGGGTGCCAGCAAGTCTCTGACGAGGCGGTAGACTTCGTGCCCACAACTAATCAGCAGTATAGCCTTGCGCTTCTCCGGCAATGTGTCCGTCTCCCCTGCCAGGTCGCTTGCCACGAAATATTGCTCGAGCCTTTCCATGAAGGCATCCCAATCATCACCCTCTGTGAAGTCTTTTAGTGTGCCAAAGGTAGCCATAATCGTGTGAAAGTCCGTATTCTCATCGCCAGTTGTTATGTCTGTAATGCACTTATGAATGACTCCACGAGGCAATGTATTGTACTCAAACTGTAGTGATCTTGGTCCTTTATTCATAACTCTAGAGTAAGGCACACGCATGGTGGGCAGCCTTTTATACTGGGCCCTGCAGACCTATGCAGGTGACCCTCAGGTCTCCCACTGCAGTACCCTCTGGTAGACAGCCTCTGCCACAGGGGCAGGAAACCCCGGTCTCCACCAATTGCACCCTCTAGTGGTGCCAGCATAGTATATACACAGTGTAAACCTTATTGACAGTACATCAGGTAACAAGTCTCCATCTTATACAACTAATCAACGACTACACAGACAGTATATCTATAGTCTGCATATATAACAGATGTCTTTAATGAATCACCTGCAGAAAGGTAGTGCTTGGTCATCAGCATCTTGCTAGGGGTCCCCTTTGGTCTGCACAAGAAATGGGAGGAGGGTATGAGACCTGGCAGAGCAGCACCGGCTGCTGCAGGAGAGAGCAACAGGAGGGTGAGGTGGCATCCTTCCACGCTGTGGGTACAGGACATTCCTCCTGCTATGGACCTCCACCAGGACCTCCAGTGCTGCATCCGAGAACCTATGCACCCTCTCACGCAGTCCCTGAGCCATCATATGCCGCTATGTGCCAGCCAGCGCACTCCACACCTGCAGTTGAAGTGAGTGCGAGGAGCCCACATATACTGCTCCATGCAAATTGTGTTTAATCAGCACTTGAGTGCTAAACCTGCAAATGTCTGGTTTAACACCTCCAGGTACATTTAAATTATGGTCATCAGCAATTAGGACCAAAACTGTGTGCTAAATCCAGACTTTAAATCAGATGTAGCTTATGAGCAGAGCACCCATTTGGCAACTGTTTTCACCCTTTGGTCAAAAATAACACCCCAAATTTATAATAAAACTTTTATGACTGATAGCATTTTGGTTTGTGTGAATTCTCCATAGATTCAAGTGAAGCATATGTTTAGAATTTTGAATATATTGGGAAAAATTATACAACTTTTTCATTTCCTTTTCAAATTCCTGATAACAATTTTGAGAAGTGGAATTAAAATAAAATAAAGGTCATCACAAGAAGTTGGGCACAAGATGCTAAACTAAAATCTCAATTGACTTCCTATTAATGACTTAAGTTTTACTTGATTGAAGGCAGCTGTTCATAAACTATTTCTTTGGCTGTAAAGCATTTTCGGACGTCCGGTGGTCATGAGAGACGCGATACAAATGCACATCTTTCTTTTATAAAACTCAGTCAATACGATCAAAGAACATAATGTTCCTTTCATAGTGTATTAAAGAGCCTGGAATTCAGTCATATGATAGATCAAAATTCTAGGTCCTCAGTCAACACTTTAGGGATGATTTTCGGGATCTTTTCCCCGTGGTAAAAGCACATTTCCTAGCCAATAGAGACTGACTACACCTGGTCTCCACTCAATTTAACAAACCCGGGGCAACTTGGAGAAGGAGTGGAGCTGGGTCTCTATTTGTAGGTCCAAAGAAGATATTTAAATCAGGTGGGAAGGACGCTCCTGGACTGCTGCATGTATTGACCATCATTTTCCAATCCTCTCTGGCTTCAGGTGTGGTGCCAGAGGACTGGAGGACTGCTAATGTGGTATCTTTGTTTAAGAAGGGAAAAAGGGATAGACCGAGTAATTACAGGTCAGTCAGCCTAATCAGTGCCATGTGGAGGAGTTCAGCACTACGTGGATGCTTCAGCTTGCGCTGACGTGCTACAACGCCCCTCCCCTTCAATTAAAGGGGAGGGCCGCTGCGCACTCTGCAGGCCCATTGGTGGCTGCCACTAGTCCACCAGGGAGGTGATCGACCGGATCAGCAGCCCGGCACCCAAAATGGAGTGCCGGGCTGCATGATAATGGTCCGGCTAAAGAAGGCCGCCATTGCTGGACCGGCACAAGAGTCGGCCGACAAAATAAAATGGCGGCCCAGGGCACTCAAGGCCTCCCCTTTAAGGGGCACCCTAGCGGTGGATGTCCACCAGACCCATGAAGCTGACTTTGATGCCAGCCTCGCAGCTCACGGGCAATTTCACCCGCGGGCGCAAAGGAGTCGGCGCGGGGCGGTGAGGGGGCGGTGCACATGGTGATAACATCATCACTGTTTGCACACCGGCCTGGGGCGCTACCCATGGGCGCCAATGGGGCATTAAAAATGGACAATTTCGACCCTACATGTTTTTCTAGTTACTTACTGTGAAACCTCGAGGACCAGGCAGTCCATCTTTTCCATCATTACCCTAGAAGATAGAATACAAAACATCGGTGTATATTTCGTTTGATGGTTTCAGAAAAATAGACATAAAAGATCTCACTAGTTTCATTAGTAATTGGTTACATACAGGTGTGCCATGTGTGCCTGCAAGACCGTTATGACCTCGTTCACCCTTTGTTCCTGGAATACCATCAGAACCACGAGGGCCTTGTGGACCAACTTCACCCTGTGAAGTACATGATCAAAGGAACACAATTACTAAGTGATGAGAGATCAGCAGAATCTAACCCATCCAAAATTATATCGTGGTGCCTTTGGGCAAATAGCATGGAAAACGTTTTTTGAGAGCTGTATGTAAGTTCACTCCTTTTTTCTCTAGCAAGTTTACATTTTTATTACTATTCAATAGCTATAAGATTCATTACAAGTTCTTAAATATGACTGATTATGATTATAAAATAAATATTTATGGGATTGCTGCCGACTATGTCAGCATTTCACAGCGACATATTCCATCATGTTCAAAAAATGTGCTATACTTGAGAAGATATCTTTCATTTTGTTTTATTTACTCATTTATCTTCTAATCATAATTACTAACCAAAAGTCAAAAGAGACTTTCCATCCTGTTTCTGGTCTGGATTTAAGTCAAGACCTCAATGTGAAAGACCAGTGTTTAACATTCAGCTCTCAGTCACTAGCTGAGTAGTTTAGAATAATAAGACAATCTGCAAAGTAATGATATAATTATCGAACCAGTGGCTCACACATTGGAAAGTGGCAGCTCCAGCTCAACAATACAACATGTCCACTTCCTTTCCAATTAGATGACACATCAATCATCTGAGTTCCATAACTAGAACTCTTTAACTACAGACAATTATACCATTTCAAAAATCTTCTATAAATGAAATTATACGATACAGATGGAAGTAATTAATTCAAGTTGACAGTACTTTTGCATAACACACGATAGTTGGTAACAGGAAACATCAGTTCCCATTGGCCAGTGGGTAAATGCTGCTCAGAGGATTAAAAATGAAAAATTATATTTATAGTTCAACTTTAGGAAGCAAAAAATTGCTCCATTAAACATACCTTCGAACCTGCGATACCTGGCAAGCCTGGGATACCAACAGGACCAACAGGACCCTATTAATTAAATAAATACATTAGATCTTCAACAAAAGTGCTCACAGATGCTTATGCTTCTCAGCTCAAAATAATGGATCTGGCGCACAATATAACAAACAAACTAAATTGTGGCTTTTGTTTCCTTTAGGATAGGATGTGCTACTATTATACACTGATATTGTTAACTAGCTAGAAAATGAAAACCGCTTTTTCACATTCCTTTCCTTTATAATACTTGTGTATAGATATATATTGTCTGTTTATGTATCCTGTTTAACTACTTAATAAGTTGCTGTTAACAATTTTAAAATTTTCTTTCAGTTGCTGTTTTCTTCCTTCTATTTCCGTTAAACTTTTTTTTCAAATCAAAAACACAATTTCTAAATTTGCAGATGACCCCAAATTGGGGGAATATTTAATACTGAGGAGGACTGCAACAAATTACAGAGCGACATGAATAAACTTGCAGAATGGGTATATAAATTGGCAAATGAATTTGAACACAAATAAATGTGTGGTATTATATTTTACAAGATAAGGAGGTCACAAGAGTTTATTTTTAGAGGGATAGGGTTAGAAATTTAACTTTTGTCCTCAGTGGTACTTTTTCATAATTTATCAGCAAAAATACTGCTAATCACACCATTATTTTTTAAAGGCCTAAGTTTTGTTAAAAAATGCACCCAGTGGTAAAAATCGGCGTTGCACGAGGATTCGCGGTCCTCGCCAAATTTAGTCCGAGGCCGATTACTGCTAAAAAACAGGCCCTGGGAGGGGGGGGGGGAAACACAAATAAATAGCAAAAAACAAAAAATTAAAAAATCACAAAACATTTACAAGACACTTAATTAAGTAATTACTGCAAATACATTTAAAAATAAAAAATTAACTTATCTATTTTGCAGGTCTTCATATGTACCACCATCTTTGGAGCTGCAATGCAGGTTTTTCTCGGGCGGTTTTTTTCACCCAGAATACGGGTGCGGCAAACGTCGAAACCACGGTGATAGCCCTTTTTTTTGTCTTGCACGCCGGTGGTCTGCTTTTGAGCAGTATTTCAAAACTGCCGATGCAAGACTTCGGCGAAACTATCGGATCACCTTGATCCGCCAAAAATGGTGAAATATCACTGAAAAAACGGGCGTAAGGTTGGTGAATTTCCAGCCCATAGAATTGAAAAGTAGGGAAGTCATGCTAAACTTGTATTGAACCTTGCTTAGACCACATTTGGAGTACTGCATACAATTATGTCGCCATACTGGCCCAGAAATCCCGGCCTCCCCGGATCCGTATGGAGTGTGTACTGTAAGTGGTTTCTCTTAGGTGTTTTTGAAGCACCCCCACTTTACAATACTTCTAACACTGGGAATTATTACTGTACGGAACAGATGAACGAGTCATGGACAAATACCTCTGACTCAACTGGCAATGCTTTATTAAAGTTAAAACACACACCTGCACCCAGTAAAACCACACACAGCCTGGTGTGTAAAACAAACGAATGCAGTACAATACACAATGTGGCTTGTCTAAACAGGCCCCTAACGCGAAGTACCCACATCTAAAACACCTCCCCTGAAAACCTCTAAAGCTTGGTTGGGACACACGACATCCTTTCACACTATGAGGTGGTCTTAAAGATCCGTGGGCTGGGATAAATGCTCACGAATGACACCTCTGGCTTACGCGCTGCTTCTCCCGATGAGGCGTATCTTCTGGGTCCGTACCAAACTATGATATTCAAGTCCAGTCTCAAGATCAGCCTCCCAGTCGAAATAGCAAGGCTCTCTTGGCTCGTAGATGATGGTTTCTTCTCTCCGTTCCAGATGGAGTGCACGGTCCTTGTGCGTATAGAAGAGGGGAGAGAGCAAGAGATGGCTTCCAACTGCCATTCTTATACCTGCAAGACTGCTTAAAAACCAACTGTCCTTCCCCCCCATGAGGCTGTCCAACTGAAAAGCAAAAATCAAGTCTTTGCCTGCCCCTTTGTCGACTGGGCTGTCCCTCAATGTGGTCAAAATAGCTTTCCTTTGTCTTTCGATGGCCTGAAACCTCGGCCACTTTACTTAATGTCTCACTGATGGGTTTTAATTCCATGACAAAAGGCGCTCATCAACCATGATGTTACTGCATTCAGCCATTTTCATTCCCGCCCAGTTGATGTGTATTCAACTTAAACATGTTTGGACCTGCTCCAGGTCAGCTTTTCTGCTGCACAGTGACTGTATCCCAGCAAAGTTCAAAACTTATAAGTCGAAAAGTTCATGCCGATGTTTTCATCGAATCTTACAGTTCGGACCTGGGAAGGCATCGCAAAAGTTGGTTTTCAGTGCACAATGCACATGGGCCGAAAACCAGCTTTTCCGATCCGTCATGCTCCAGCTTGACAGATCCTCCATATCTCGGGAGGAAGGACATTCGCATGGGCAAGATTGCAGTATTTACTCATATCTTCCCCAGCGGATATCCTGAAAACTCTTGCGCCTGATAAAAGCAGTCGCATAGCCTACTTTTACATATGTAAGAGTTTTAAAGCACACAAAAACATAATAAAATAACATTTAAAAAAAACACATTTTATTGTTAAAAACCCTGCCCACTATCGTAAGTTTATTTTAAACCATAATTTAAAAAATTTTTAAAAATTGGAATTTCTTCATTCAAAGACATTTATTAACTTTCATTTCAATTAATTTGGTGTGTTTTTTATTTTTTTATTATGTTTAGTGTGTTTTTTCTCATTAATAGCAATAAGAACTTGTAGATGCAGAGTTCTCATTGCTATTAACGAGAAAGCTGAGGAATGCTGTACGTGATTGGTTGTGCAGATTGCACCTTCTGCCACCGAACCTATAGGATGTGAGCACGCTTTGCAGCGCAGGAAGAGAAGGCCTCCCCACCGGAATCGCAGGTGCCTTCGGGACCACTAGATACTTTAGTAAAATTTCTCCGGTCGGAGGCGTTCGTCCGAAAAAAGCTGCTGACCGGAATTTCAAGGCCATTATAAAAAGATATAGAGGCACTGGAAAGGGTGCAATAAAAATTTACAAGGATGATACCATTAATGCCAGGATAAACTGGCTGAATCTCTTTTCTCTTGAAAAGAGAAGGCTGAGGAGGTGACCTAATAGAGGTCTTTAAAATTACGAAAGGTTTTCATAGAGTAAACACAGAGAGAATGGCCGTAATTTCCCCATTGGAGAGCGTGTGGGTCTCAGGGCAGGTCGGCGGTTAAAAGAGCGGAAATTGACAGAGCATCGGGAACCCACCGTATCCCGACTTCTGCATTTAACTCAGTCGCGTTTCGAGGCGCAGCACAGATCCACTCATGAAAGGCGGGCAACCTCATTGAGGTACTTAACTACACATTTACAAACACTTAACTGCCTCTTTAACCTCAGGTTTGAACTTAACTTGTTACGCACGGGATTCACCGACCTCAGGAACATCACCTGTGAAGGGGAGGTGGAAGCTCTGTGGCCATTGTGGGCGCCGGAGGGACTGGAGTGCATCGTCACCCCCGGCAACCAAATTTTAATTTGATTTTATGTTTTAAAGTTTAATTTGTTTTAATTGCCGGTGTTTTTAGTGTCCCCCTCCCCTTTTATAGGGGGCACTTGGAGGAAAAATATGATTTTAGTGCCCAAAAAAAAACTTTAAAAAACTCCCGCCAAAAAAACACAAAAAAAGGGCCTTGGAAATGTTTGGTGCGCCCCCCAGATCGGGGGGACACGATTTAATGATTTAATGTTTTAACTTTTTCCCAAAAAGAGTTCTGTGGCCATTGTGTGAGTTCATTAAGTGACAACTGGAAAAAGCACAAAAATACTCAAGCATTACACCTGCTTCCTTACCTAAGGGAAAGGCTCTTACTGACAACATTTTGTGCAGAGATTTAGCTTTCAGGAGTTTGCAGATGATTTCTGCAACCTCAGAAGCCACTCTCACCACATTGCTAGTCACTCTCAGTACATTGAAGGATTGTGTCGCTGATCTCTACTTTACCTGACACCTATTAGATCAGCATTGCTGCCGCTTATGCTGTATCACCTTGGACTTCAGAATCAGACCAAGGTGAACTCCAGCACCAACAACATCAGCAGCAGCCTTCTCCTCACCGACCTGATGCTCCACAAGAGAGAGGGGATCAGCACAGGGCTGCTCTATGCTGGAGGAGATATCCCCAACACAGGGTATACAGGCAGTGAATGAGTTTCCTAGACATGACCGAGCAGCAATGCTTCAGGAGGCTAAGGCTATCACGCCAGGTCGTTGCCGACATTTGTAACTTGCTTGAACAAGATCTGTTGCCCAGAGGACCTGATCGACTTGCTTTACCAGTGGCTGTGAAAGTCACCACTGTCCTCAACTTCTTCGCCTCAGGCTCCTTCCCGGGATCTGCATTAGACGCTTGCGGGATCTCGCAGTCGGCCACCCACAGATGCATCACCCAGGTAGCCGATGCCATGTTTCATAAGTTAGGCACTTATGTATACTTTGCCACTGATGAAGCCAATGTTACTGAGCGGGTATTCAGCTTTGCAGCTCTGGCTGGCTTCCCACAGGTGCAGGGCATCATTGACTGCACACATGTGGCTATAAAGCCCCCCCCTCCACATCACCCAGGAGTGTTTGTGAACCGTAAAGGCTTCCACTCCCTCAATGTGCAGCTCATCTGCAACCATAAAAAGATTATTATGCATTTGTGTGCCAGATTCCCTGGGAGCTGTCATGACTCTTTCGTGCTGCGCCAAGTCCACCCTCACTCAGCTCCTCGCACCTCCAAACAGACTTACCGGCTGGTTGCTTGGAGTCAAGGGTTATCCACTGAAGACATGGTTGATGAAACCACTGAGAAGGTTAAGCAATGGGGCTGAGGAGCGCTATAATGACAGCCACATGCGTCACTAGATGTGTCTTAGAGCAAGCAATCAGCATGATGAAGATGTGCTTCAGATGCCTTGACAGATCTGGAGGAGCTGTTCAGTACGCACCAGCCAGGGTCTCCAGAATCACCGTCGTATGCTGCGTGGTGCACAACATGGTGCAGCAGTGAGGATGGGAGTTGCAGGAGGATGAAGGTGCAGGGCGCACAGCTTCTTCGGAGGAAGAAGATGAACAGATGGAACATGAGGAGGAGGAACCTGAAGTGGAGATGGCAGCAGCAGTGGTGCACATTGTTGCCCAGTAGGGCCGGGATGGCCTCATAATGTTCCGATTTACTTACCTTGCATCAGTGCACCCATATGGCTCCCAGGTGCTGTATCAATACCACCCCACCAACACCACAAAGTAGTCCTACAATGATCAAGCCATTCTTGTCACCCAAACTTCCATTTCTCGAGGTGAAGTCATGTTTCACCATGCACTCCAAGTGACAAAGCCACTTCCCAGGTAGAAGGCAAAAATGGACAAGACAGAAAAGTTGCGCAAAGAAATACATTTATGTGCATCATAAATATAAGTGAAACTTAATATTAACATTTTGCCAAACATCCATCTGTATCTAGGATTGTGTCTTTTTTCATTTCCGCATGTTTCTACAAGGTGCCTCAGCAGAGGTGCTCTGACTGCTTTGACACTTTTGGCAGACGGCCTCTGGGTTTTGGAGCCTGTGAGGGCACCGCCAAAATCTGCTCCGCCTGCAACTGTACAGGGGCAGATTCGGCTATCAGAATCTGAGGCAGCATGTGGGGCTCTGACTGACGGGGAGCCAATGGGGGAGAAGTGGGAACACTTTGAGAAGAGTTTCCATGTCCCTTGTCACCATCATCCCTCTCATGGGCCGCCTGCTAGAGTTGGAGAATACTTTGCTGCACATCAGCAGGGCCATGAATGCCCAAGTCTACATTAGTATCCCTCCTCGAGATGAGGTCGTTGAGTGTCTGCAATCTGTTGTCCACAGCAAGCAGTTTCTCATTGGACTGTGGCATTTGTTGCTCCATGCAGGTGACCATCCTTTCCAAGCAATGGCATATCGTTGCCATCGCCTGCGAGATGGTGCTGCTCATCTCTGTAGTCACACACATCATGGCTGCAAAAGCTGCCAGAGCCTCGCGCATTTTTGCTGCACCTCCAAGATGACCCTCTTTGTCGATGGTCCACGAGATTCAGCATCTGCATGCAGCTGAGCAGAGCTGAGCTGTGCCATCTGGCAAGGACTCACCACTGCTGTTGCAGTCTCCAACATCTGCTCTTGCTCACTTGTGATCTATGAGATACCAGGTGACAATACTACTCTATCTCTTACAGGACCCACCGAGGTGTGCGTATCTGCACTGTTGCTGGTTACACATGGGTCTATTGACAGTGCATCCTCAGAGGCTGGTGGTTCCTCTGAGGAATCATCGTCCTCCTCCAGCTGGACAGTTGAGTGGGGTGGGGTATCACTTGATGGACCTGTGGGAGAGTAAAGAAATAACTTAGAATTCTTATGCTAAGTATGTGTAACGTTAACATTATGCACATGATGACATTTTACTGGCTGCTGATATAGTCACCGTGAGTGACTGTTATGTGCTATGTGGCTGTATGCTATTTAATGCTGTCACCAGGCTGCTGGGAGGCCCCCCCGCTCTCCATCTCCCATTACCAGCAGCTCCGCACTCCAGAGATTTCAAGCGCCTCTTCCTCTGCTGGAATCAAATTGGTGAATATTGGAGGGCAATCACCGGTTCTCTGCCTCTCCCTATTGTTCTCGGCTCTCTTCTCCAGAAAGGGGGCAAATAAGAGAACTTTAAGAGAGAGTGATGGAATAAGTGTAAGGAATGGATGGGCTACATCTGTAGAGGGTGACTTTGAGGGAGTGGCGTGACATTGCCAAATGACCTCCTTCTGTGCCGTCACTTCCTATGATTGCATTAGGATGTGAGTGTCAGTGGTAGTTAGTCAGATGGGGATGTGAATAGGTGCATAGAGAGTGAAGAATGGGTGCACCTTGCAAGGTAGATCAATGTGAGGATTATCGTGCAGGAATAGGCTTGGAAAGGCAGAGTGATCGGTTGGGGTGACATGTATATCAGGATGTAGTCGAATGTGGCATTGCACTCACCTTTTCTGACCTCATATAATCACTGGATCCACGTCTGCCTCATGACATCACTGTTGCTGACCTTCTCCGTGATCTCCAGCCATGCCCTCTTGGTGTCTCTGGATAGTCCTTTGCGGTCATCTGCAGGGTAGAGGACCTCCCTGCGTGCTCTGACTCCCTGGATCAGCACTTCCAGGGAGGCATCAGGTATCTTGGTACAGCCTTCTGTCTGTGTGACTCCATGATCCACATACATATCAGTGATATGCAGCAATGTGTAGCTCTCCCAACCACCTTTATGTCTCCTTCAACAACCCTCAACTGGGATGTGTGCAGGCTGCTTTAAATATCTGTGCAGATAACGAGTCATCAGTGCCATCATGAGACCAGCTCCATTTAATTGGGCCGAGAAACCCGCATGATTGTTTCAATTGATATAACGGAGTTAAATGCGCAGTGCAGAACGTGCTGTTGAAAAGTTCAGGATAGTGACCCACTATGCGGCCCACCCAGACGCTCAGGTAAAATGTTCCCATTTGTGGGGAAGAGGAAACTCGAGGTCATCAAAATAAGATAGTCATCAAGAAATCAAATAGGGACTTTAGAAGAAACTTCTTTACCCAGAGAGTGGTGAGAATGTGGAACTCACTACCACAAGGAGTAATTAAAGGTGATTAGTATGCATTTAAGTGGTAGCTAGATAAACATATGAGGGAGAAGGTTATGCTGATGGAGTTAGATGAGGAAAGATGGGAGAAGGCTTGAGTGGGGCATAAGCACTGGCATGGATGGGTTGGGCCAAATGGCCTGTTTCTGTGCTGTATATTCTATTCAAGTCTATGTAATTTAACAACATAGATCTAGTGGTATCAGTCGTGTCTTGTAGGGGCAGACAAGTTATGTCAGGGGTAGACGCTGTCTATTGTAGCTTGACCTAAATGTGAAATTTGTGAATTTTGTTACAATTAACCACATGATTATAAAGATATGAAACAATGCAGATTATGTGATATTCAAAATCAATGAACAAACATCTTATAAAATAATTTCCTATATCAGGGTGATGTTAGATTGTGTTCATCAATGTGAAGATTTTAATGCTCTGAAGGGAACACATTTTTACTTTACGTTATAAAACATGCCCAGGTCAGGTATTGCAGGGGCAAAACTCCCTTTGCTCTGCTCCAATCTAATAATTACAGCTTGCAAAGAGCATTTTATATTGCATTTTCTCTAAATGTAAGCCATCCTCATTAGCATCTCAAGGTGATTTTATATTCTTTTGCAGAGCGGAAGGGTAAGGTGAGACCGAGAGGTGCAGATTTCATCTCATCCATTGCAGTTCAGTGAATGCACTTTGATAGAACTTCTTTTGTTTGAAAGAATCCTTCCGGATCTACACATTTTAGAGATTATTTTGAATAAGATTTTGACATTAAGTGACCACAAGCTAATTATTGCCCTTTTGAAAATATTTTAAAGTACTTCTAAAATTAAATTAAATCGAGGAAAGACAAGGGATTAAAGCTATAAAACAAAGTCACAACACAAAAGTTCACTTACTGGTAAACCGTCTTTGCCAGGCTGACCGTCAGCTCCACGAGGACCCTGCAAAACAAAACATTCAAAATGCTTTCATCTTGCAGAGACATACTTTACTCAGTTGGTCAGGTAATGACTACCGCCTATGATGATAATGATGATACTCACAGCTGGACCTGGAGATCCAGAGGATCCTCTCTCACCAGGTACTCCACGAGGACCCTGGAAAATAGAGACAGAAAGAGCTCTTTTACTGGATCAAACACAGAATGAGAATCATAATATTACTCTCTGCTGCGATAAATTTTAAATAGTTGCTCAGTCTCCCTGTGATTCGTGTGCATGAAACGAAAAGATTGAGAAAGTAATTATCCAGGCTAAATAAGGTATAAATATATCGGTTTTGCAGCAATTAGCCTTGAAAGGCTTACTATACACAATGGGGTAATTTTCACCTTCAGTGCTTAGCTGATGAACTGGCAAAGTGGATTTTCCACCCATTATAGAAACCACCTGATTTTATGAAGGGGGGAGGTATGATCTGCTCCACCAGTTTATCACCCAAGCAGTGAAGATGAAAATTACCCCTCCCCATTCTTACCATTTAAGAAAATCCTTTAAAATGATCTCTGCAGCTTCATATTAAAGCTGCACCTTCTCTTTCTTAATGTTAACATGTTTTTGGGATCTAGGTACTGTATTAACACATACGCAATTTGCAGGAGCAGCACCAGCCTTTGTTCTGTAACTCGATAGCCGAGGTCCAAGTTCCAGCAGTCCATCATAGGCAGTCCCTCAAACGAGGATGACTTGCTTCCACATGACTTCACAGATGTTTCAATGAAGGACCCAATGTTCCAGTCCTGAACTCCAACTGAGGCAGGCGTGGAAGATGCCTGTGCGTGGATTTTTTTAACGTGTGGTGACCATTGCACATCAGCCACCACACGAGCTTGACAGAGCTAGGGCTTTATCCAGTGGCAAGGGTTAACCAGGATGGCTGGAGATCTGCTCTGCTGCACGGACCTAGTGCACACACATATTGCAGTGTGGGCAGACCCGTGCTGCCCCTGGGCTCCCGGCTCTTCCTGGCCCCTTACCCTCATTCGCCGAACCTCCGTCACAATTTCTCGCCGCTCCTCTGTCACAAACATTTGCTGCACCTCCGCCACAATCCCTCACCGCTCCTCTGCCACAAAAGCACTCGTCGCATCTCCGCCATGATCTTCTGCCACATCTCTGCACCAAACATTCACAGAACCTCCACCACGATCACCCACCAAATCTCAGCCACGAATCCCCCATCGCTCCACTGCCTCAATCACTCATCGCCAGTCCGCCATGACCTTCCCACTCCTCTGCTGTACCAGGGCCCAGCTGATGTTCCTGCCCACACTCCAAACGGCGACCTGGGTCCTGATGATGTCACCCACAATTGTGTCAGCTCATGCTGGAATCTGCAGTAGCATGTTCCAGCTCTTTTTGAAGTCCCGAACTGCGGAGATGTTCTCTCGCAGGTCGGGGTGGCCTACGATGGTGAAGGGCCTGCCGCACCATCTCTATTTGTAGCCCCGACCTGCGGAGATGCTCTCACGCAGGTTGGTGTGGCCCATGATGTCCTAAGGCTCGGTGCTCCAGCTCTTTTTGAAGCCTCGACATGCGGAGATGTTCTCTCGCAGGTTGGGGTGGCCCACGATGATGAAGGGACCACCGCTCCAGTTCTATTTATAGCCCCGACCTGCAGACCAGCACTACCAGTCAGTCAAAGCCACCAGCCAATAGTTATAGTGGGATTCACAATTCTCAGCTGCTTTTTCAAATGGTGCACCTCACACAAATGAAGTATCCATTCTGAACTAGTATTGCAAACATGCCCTTCTGTCAGTTGGCACAAATTGAAGTTGGAAAAAACTGTAGAATGCTTACCATTGATCCAAGATGACCATTGTCCCCAGGATTACCAGGCTCTCCCTATATTAGATTGAGAAAATTGCATTAAAATAATAGATATATGTTCCTAACATTACGATGCTATTACTTCTCAATAGTGGAGAATATACTGGAACTATAATTGTTAAAATAAACTAGTCTGTAATAAAGAAATAAGAATCACCTTTGGGCCAGAAGCACCGGTCTCACCTTTAGTACCATCACGGCCATCGTTGCCCTGTCAGAAACACAAATAGTTTGTCTCAAATAGTAGCAGAGATAATATTGTTGGAATCTTATTCAGTGCATTCTTTAAAATGTTATTTGATAACACCACAAAGTTAACTGTAATACTGATAATTATTGGCTTATTATCCTTCCTATAAGAATGTAGGTTTTAAATAAAATTGAATACAGATACTTACTCGGTTGCCTTTCATACCAGGGAAACCAGACCTACCCGAATGGCCTTGAATACCCTGAACAAATAAATACTTTTGTTATTCTATGTTTAGAATATTGATTTAACTGAAATGTATACCCCTCAAAATTGATTTAAAATAATATTGTTAGATGTGAAACTATACGCAGCCAATCTCATATTATCTCTGTATTTTAATTAGAACTAGACTTATTTGCATCATGAAGCAGAGGAGAGACAATGTTTACTCCTCTACTGTTTACTTACTGGAGGACCTTGTGTTCCACGCTCACCATTTCTCCCTGGCCTGCCAGATCTGCCCTGATTTGAAACAATGCAAAAATAATCAGTAAGTTTAATGTCTGCCCTAAATGTTTTAGTTGGAGGAACTGATGAAATGATGAGATAGTGCTGAACTCTAATTTAATATACTGCAAAATTGCACATGTGTCTGCCAGGAAACATTGAGTTATGATGCTTCTACACTCATTCAAAATAGTTCTGTTTCAAAGCAGATTTCTACACCTGTTATCTGCCTTCCACCTAATTCATTTAAAACATCATTTTATAGTGTAGTATGATGTAAAGAGCTAAATATGTTGATTATAGTGGGTTATTACTTATTTTAGTTCGGGATATATCCATAACCAGCATGCTACACATACACCACAAAGAAAAATAGGCAGTCCATATAAAAATTGTTTTCACCTTAACCCAATAAATCAGGTGCTCTTATTTTATTTTAATCAAGTTTGTTCCTTAGCCATACAGTCATATGTAGATCACATGAGAATTTATTATGTATATGTCGCAGTTAGTTAATCACCTTTGTCATTTCAAGAATTATATCAATTCATCACTTGATTCCATAACATTATAACACTTTTATATGAAAATAACAATGTGAACTATATTGTCAATTCAATTGGATCTTATTGATTAAATGATTTATTCAGTGATCTTTATTGAAGGTGCTCCCTAGTTTGGCTACCAATTAATTCTGACTGATTATTATGAACTGACAGAAATTATGTTATCAGCCTTTGAGGCTACAAATGACACCAGATAATGTTTTTTATATGCAACTTTAATGAATCTCCTTATAACAGTTCATGTTTTAATGGAATTTTGTAACATTCCTGAAGAGCAGATCAAACAGTCACAGGATCCTAATTATAGGTATTATATAATCTATTTAAAAAATCTCTAAATCCTTTACTATTGCATGTGACACTGTTAACAATGATTTTTTTTAAAAATATGAGCAGATAAACTACTTACATCTTTCCCAGCAAGCCCAGATGGACCCATAGCACCAGAAGGACCAGGTGGACCCTATAATAAAGAAATATTAATAATTCCACCACACTTATAAATCTTCACACAAGTTATGGTCATGATACCAAATAGGCAATCCCGTGTTTCAAAGACGATCACAGTAACAGGAAATATTAACACAATTAATCAGTGACCATTTCTTTTGAAGTTCACAGGGTTTTGAATAAATTGCCGTCACTTTAATGCAGCAATCATTGTCAGTGATATCTTCTTCTTCTTCATATAAAAATGCATGCATGCAATTCCTGTAGTTTTATAACACAGTACAGATGAAAATATTTTACATAGCAAAATATATTTTTTAAATTCTTGAATCTGCTAAACAGGCATTCTCAAGAAAAGAGAAAGGAAAGCAACAAATCTGATAATATTGATTCTCACTTTAGACTTTTATAAATTACAGGATAGCAAACTGATGGTTCTTTTTTCTGGTATTTGATTGTTTGCACTTGATAAATCTGTAGTGACTGCACAGTAATTGCCAGATGTTCAGCATGACAGCATCAAGTGGATGGAAAACATTAAGTACACGCAAGATAAATTAGTACGAGGTCAGTAACCTTTGGAATGAGCCTGATGAATGGAGTTAGTCTTTTCTGATACTGCCTTCAGAAGGACATTGAGACAATTGTGGAAATTGAGGGTAGGTTAAGAACATCTAATGATGTGTCATTGGTAACCATGGTCTCCTGTAGCTTACTTGATTATCTTGATCAATTGTTCAGGTTCAATATGTTTGGCTGATTACACTTCTCTGAAGTGTCTTAGGATACTTTACTATGTTAAAGATGTTGTTTAAGTGCAAGTTGTTGTTGTTAAGGAGAAATGTTTTAACATCAGTGTTCCTTTTCTTTTACTTCCTTTAGGTGTTCACATTAATAGTGATGGGATGGGGGGCTGCAGTAGGATACATTGACTAATAGATAATGAACGATTTCCCTCAGACCCTGCCAAATTTAATGGCAGTGCTGATCAATATTTTGCCACCCATAGCCAGCCAGATGGAGAGGCCTGTGGCACCAGGCCGCAGAGAAGACTGAGGGAGGAATTGGGAGAAGGGTGGGGTGGGGCGGGTCGGAAGGCCGGGCCGGAAGGCCGGGCATCTTCGGAGGGGTCAGGGGCTGCAAATCTTCAGTGGAGTCGGGAGGCTGGATGTTGGAGGTGGAGAAGGGGGGTTGGTGTCGGTGTGCAGATTGGAGGCCGGAGGGGGGATCGGAGGCCACAGTCGGGGGGAAGGGGGCTGGGGATCAGAGGGGGATTCAAAGGGTGGGGCAGTTGGAGGGCCGGAGGGAGGATCATTGGGGACAGATGGTGGGGGGTGGTAGGGGGAGTTCGGAAAGATTGGGAGGAGGTGTCCGATTGTGAGGGGTTGGCGAGGCATTCAGCAGTTCAGTGGAAAGGCACTTACCGCCTGGATCCAGCATTCCGCGCCTTCCTTTTACTGATGTGTTCCCCGAGGCCTAGCCACAGTTAAATTTAAAATTGCGGATCACCATGTGGCACGGAACCTCATTATAATATTCAAAGTGCCAACTCACCTCCTGAGAGTGGGTTGACTGCCCACCCCTCTGTCCGGCCTCCGTTAAAACCAGAAGTGGGCGGACTGCAGGCCGGTTGGGGTCGGGATTCAGATTATTAACTCTTGAACCTCACACCCGACCTGAAACCATCTGTTTTTTGGGATTAAAATTCCCCCTATAGTGCCTGCTTTGATATCTGCCATAGACCGAATAAAACAGCTTCAAAATAAAATTTGCACTACTAATCTGATAATCATCTATCTATAGCATACATAGAAAAATGGCGTGTCTAGGGTATGCAGATGTCACATTTTGTCATCGGATCGACAAGTGCATATCAGTCTCCAAAATTTGCACGCCAAACAACAATTAAACTCTGAGTGAACTTAGGATGCATGCACTCAGTGAATATAGTGATTAATAATCATTTTATTTATCATACTCTAGACCAGCAACATTGAGAATCATGGCTTAATTTGAGTCCGAAGGACCCCGAGCTGCTACTTCAAACTCACACCACAATATCATGTCATTTATTTACAAGTTTAATTTGCACTGTGTTAAGAATCTTTGAAGATCTTGCTTCAGATACTCACCTTGGGGCCAGCCTGTCCAGTTTCACCAGCTGGGCCAGGGTAACCTTGAGGGCCCTTTTGATGCAAAAAGATAAAAATGTTGGTCATGCTACCAGAATGCATGCAAAGCACAAAAGAAGAAAAGCATTACAAACCGAACTGGTATATTGGTTTTCAGTTTTTATATAATACAAATTACCTTAAAAACCCTCAAATTGATATTTTCTTGGGGTAAAGCTGCTGTGTACTTTTTAGTTTGTGGTCTTTGTACATATGTCATGAATTAAAATGGCCCATTTATCCTCCAATTATCGATAGTTCATTACTTTAATTTTATTTACATAGTATGTCTAAATTATTCATGGTTTTACATAGAAACATGGAAACATAGAAAATAGGTGCAGGAGCAGACCATTCAGCCCTTCTAGCCTGCACCGCCATTCAATGAGTTCATGGCTGAACATGAAACTTCAGTACCCCCTTCCTGCTTTCTCGCCATACCCCTTGATCCCCCGAGTAGTAAGGACTTCATCGAACTCCCTTTTGAATATATTTAGTGAATTGGCCTCAACTACTTTCTGTGGTAGAGAATTCCACAGGTTCACCACTCTCCTCATCTCGGTCCTAAATGGCTTACCCCTTATCCTTAGACTGTGACCCCTGGTTCTGGACTTCCCCAACATTGGGAACATTCTTCCTGCATCTAACCTGTCTAAACCCATCAGAATTTTAAACGTTTCTATGAGGTCCCCTCTCATTCTTCTGAACTCCAGTGAATACAAGCCCAGTTGATCCAGTCTTTCTTGATAGGTCAGTCCCATCATCCCGGGAATCAGTCTGGTGAATCTTCGCTGCACTCCCTCAATAGCAAGAATGTCCTTCCTCAAGTTAGGAGACCAACACTGTACACAATATTCCAGGTGTGGCCTCACCAAGGCCCTGTACAACTGTAGCAACACCTCCCTGCCCCTGTACTCAAATCCCCTCGCTATGAAGGCCAACATGCCATTTGCTTTCTTAACCGCCTGCTGTACCTGCATGCCAACCTTCAGTGACTGATGTACCATGACACCCAGGTCTCGTTGCACCTTACCTTTTCCTAATCTGTCACCATTCAGATAATAGTCTGTCTCTCTGTTTTTACCACCAAAGTGGATAACCTCACATTTATCCACATTATACTTCATCTGCCATTCATTTGCCCACTCACCTAACGTATCCAAGTCACTCTGCAGCCTCATAGCATCCTCCTCGCAGCTCACACTGCCACCCAACTTAGTGTCATCCACAAATTTGGAGATACTACATTTAATCCCCTCGTCTAAATCATTAATATACAATGTAAACAGCTGGGGCCCCAGCACAGAACCTTGCGGTACCCCAGTAGTCACTGCCTGCCATTCTGAAAAGTACCCATTTACTCCTACTCTTTGCTTCCTATCTGACAACCAGTTCTCAATCCACGTCAGCACACTACCCCCAATCCCATGTGCTTTAACTTTGCACATTAATCTCTTGTGTGGGACCTTGTCGAAAGCCTTCTGAAAGTCCAAATATACCACATCAACTGATTCTCCTTTGTCCACTTTACTGGAAACATCCTCAAAAAATTCCAGAAGATTTGTCAAGCATGATTTCCCTTTCACAAATCCATGCTGACTTGGACCTATCATGTCACCATTTTCCAAATGCACTGCTATGACATCCTTAATAATTGATTCCATCATTTTACCCACTACTGAGGTCAGGCTGACCGGTCTATAATTCCCTGTTTTCTCTCTCCCTCCTTTTTTAAAAAGTGGGGTTACATTGGCTACCCTCCACTCCATAGGAACTGATCCAGAGTCAATGGAATGTTGGAAAATGACTGTCAATGCATCCGCTATTTCCAAGGCCACCTCCTTAAGTACTCTGGGATGCAGTCCATCAGGCCCTGGGGATTTATCGGCCTTGAATCCCATCAATTTCCCCAACACAATTTCCCGACTAATAAAGATTTCCCTCAGTTCCTCCTCCTTACTAGACCCTCTGACCCCTTTTATATCCGAAAGGTTGTTTGTGTCCTCCTTAGTGAATACTGAACCAAAGTACTTGTTCAATTGGTCTGCCATTTCTTTGTTCCCCGATATGACTTCCCCTGATTCTGACTGCAGGGGACCTACGTTTGTCTTTACTAACCTTTTTCTCTTTACATACCTATAGAAACTTTTGCAATCTGCCTTAATGTTCCCTGCAAGCTTCTTCACGTACTCCATTTTTCCTGCCCTAATCAAACCCTTTGTCCTCCTCTGCTGAGTTCTAAATTTCTCCCAGTCCCCAGGTTCACTGCTATTTCTGGCCAATTTCTATGCCACTTCCTTGGCTTTAATACTATCCCTGATTTCCCTAGATAGCCACGGTTGAGCCACCTTCCCTTTTTTATTTTTACGCCAGACAGGAATGTACAATTGTTGTAATTCATCCATGCGGTCTCTAAATGTCTGCCATTGCCCATCCACAGTCAACCCCTTCAGTATCATTCGCCAATCTATCCTAGCCAATTCACGCCTCATACCTTCAAAGTTACCCTTCTTTAAGTTCTGGACCATGGTCTCTGAATTAACTGTTTCATTCTCCATCCTAATGCAGAATTCCACCATATTATGGTCACTCTTCCCCAAGGGGCCTCGCACAATGAGATTGCTCATTAATCCTCTCTCATTACACAACACCCAGTCTAAGATGGCCTCCCCCCTAGTTGGTTCCTCGACATATTGGTCTAGAAAACCATCCCTTATGCACTCCAGGAAATCCTCCTCCACCGTATTGCTTCCAGTTTGGCTAGCCCAATCTATGTGCATATTAAAGTCACCCATTATAACTGCTGCACCTTTATTGCATGCACCCCTAATTTCCTGTTTGATGCCCTCCCCAACATCACTACTACTGTTTGGAGGTCTGTACACAACTCCCACTAACGTTTTTTGCCCTTTGGTGTTCTGCAGCTCTACCCATATAGATTCCACATCATCCAAGCTAATGTTTTTCCTAACTATTGCACTAATCTCCTCTTTAACCAGCAATGCTACCCCACCTCATTTTCCTTTTATTCTATCCTTCCTGAATGTTGAATACCCCTGGATGTTGAGTTCCCAGCCCTGATCATCCTGGAGCCACGTCTCCGTAATCCCAATCACATCATATTTGTTAACATCTATTTGCACAGTTAATTCATCCACTTTATTGCGGATACTCCTTGCATTAAGACACTTAAACTATGATTACATTTTTCAGCAATATTGAATACATTTTGGAAACTCTTTACAGAATGCTTTTGCAAGGCAGTCCTTGGTGAAAATTGCAAAGAAAAAACCCCTAAGAACTAAAAGTGAATACTCACAGGTGGTCCAGTAGGCCCAGGGGCACCTTTGGCTCCTCGATGGCCCTACAATTAATCCAATGCAATTATTAGCACATTAAGGTAATTTGTGCATTTGATGTGTTCTGTATATTTGTGTACATGGGAAGTAATCACCAAATGAAAACAAATCTTACAGGGGGGCCAGTAGAACAAGGGGAAGGACCAATGCTTTTTCTATCATAAGGTAAGAAACCTTTTCCATCGTATGATATTGTAGAGTCAATTTTACCAGCCATCTGAGAGGAATAATTCTAGATGGGGCGAAAAAAAAATCACTTGTGAATGTTTTATGCTTCTACAACCCACAATATGGAAACACATAAAAATCTATTCTTCACACTTAAATAAGACACTTTGGGGAGAAATTGCGTAGCGCCCCGATTGGGGCAATAACTTTTGCAGCAGCACCGGTTGGCAGTGAGGGACTCCGACACAAACCTCCAGTTTAGCGCTCCAGGAAGGGTGTGGAGCAGTAACTCCAGCGCTACCACTTCACTTGGAGTGCTAAAGCCGGCAAGAGGAGTTGCAGCAGTGCAGCGCTGCCCAATATCGAGGGCCGCTCTGCCGGGAATGGAGGCTCTTTCCCTCCCTTAAAGCAAAGGGCCTTCGCAGCAGGCTCTACATTCAAATGAGGTACCCCATCGTGATGACAGTTGCGATCTGGCCTGATCAGCCGCAAGCACTCTAGCAGATTGCAGGGCTGATCGATCGTAGCCAAAGAAAATACTGAAAAATGAACGTTAGGCATTAAGAACATTTTTTTTTCCATCATCCTCTTTAAACAGCGTCACCAAGCATCTGGCCTCCCTAACTGTTATGTCTTGGATAAAGAGTCAGACTAGATACTGCAAGCTCAAAGTAAGTGTGACCATAGTCCTTTATTACAGATCTCAGAGTGCCACTCCAGCCTGTGAGGCCTCCTTATATACAGGTGCTCCCAAGGGATTGTGGGATCCCTTGGGACTCCAGGGGATAAGCCCTCCAGGTGGTTAGACATGGTAATTACAGGTTTACATACATAACACTAACAATGCCTCCTACAGCTATCAGTGTTGTTGCCCGGTGATGCTGCAGGGGGCAGAACCGAAGTTCGGGTCCAGAGAGCCACCGAGGCAATGCACAGCATGATGATGTCACGATCTTCAGGCACAGGATATTGTGGTGCTCGGAGTTACCACTGTCGCAAACCTCAACGACAGTTATGCGGGATCAGTACTCTCGCCGCGCCCAGTCGCAAAGCCAGCAGCGCACTGTTATCGCCCCCCCCCCCCCGGAGGAACTAATGGAGGCGAATTTCTAGGTCTTTGTTGCAACGCTTTTCTGAAGTGAAAGACAATGGTTTCATTTTGACACGAAATAAATATTTAAATCTAAGTGAAGACAAAGTCACACACAGCTTAAAAGTAATTGAACATCTCAAGTAAGCTAGTTCTTAATAGTAGTTTACTGAAAGTGCTAAAATTGGAAATTCCTATCCTATTATGAATTTAAATTACATTTGTATTCAATTTTACACAACAAAGATTTTTTTTTAATTATCAACTTAAATGTGATTTTTTAGTAGGGAGGATGATTTGTTCTTTTTGATTTGTACTCCTTTAAATTTGTAATGAACTAAAACAGTCCATTCAACCTCCAATTGTGGAAAGTCCAGTACTTTAATCTGATGTGAATAGAATACCATTAAACTATCAAGCTGTTGGTGGTCACAATAGTTTTTTAACTCCTTGGGTGTTAGACATTTTTTGTGAACTTGATCTGTAAAATTTTTTGTCCGCTTTGGGAAAAAAAGTTAAAAGTACATACAGAGCATTTGAATAAAGTCCAAGAAAGAGCTCCTCAAAACTGCTTCAATTAATTAAAATCAAAGTGCACAGCTCTAATTTACTCAGTATGCAATAAAGCTAACGGATAGTATTCACACTGATTAATAGGCATTAATGCAGATTTATCCTCCAGACCATCATGGCTTTATGATATCTGTTTGCTAGATTGTAAAAGTAATTAATAGTTTGCGTATTCTTCTTGGTGGACAACACTGCGTTAACAACCAGCGAGAGACCGGGGGTTAATTTTCACCTCAAGCCGACTTCGGGCGGCCAGCCAGTTGGCCACTTAGTAATCCTGGCGGGAGGCCCATTACATTATGAGGGCCACGCCAAGTTAGCACTTGCCCAGTACTCTTCTAAAATGGTTAACGGGATATTATGTACATCACAGGACCCCGATTTGCATTCAGGTGAGTGCTCTGGCCAGCCGACAGTATGCCTGGAAGTAGATTGCAGTGGCTACAGCAACGGTGGGAACGTTCTCCATCATCTTCCGGTGCGACCACCCCATCTCCACTGAACGGGAAGCCTTAAATCTACCTCAACTTATGCTCTGCCTGATACTTCTTGTAATTTTATTGGTGTCCAGATAGTCAATTGGAAGTAATCTGGTTAACGTTAGGCCTGAAGTACATCCAGTACTGAGTGCAATGAGTGAGAATTCCAAGACTGCAGTAGGAAGAACTTCTTTGTTCCAATCTCTAAATGTCACTTTAGCATACAAATGAGGTGTTATCTCAAAGAGGAAAGTACTCTAATTATGAGTGAATGATGATAGATCTATATTAGAAAAGGACTGTGGTTTGGAATTATTGGAAGTCTGTGCTTTACCTTATTTTCAGTTAGATTAAAACATTTCCAAATCAGAAAAAAATTCAGCTGTGCCATCAATCTGCCCGCATTACCTTAATTTACCTTGTCAGTGATAAATGATTAAAATCACCATCAAATCACTTATCTTGTCACCAGTGTTGCTAGATTAATTAAAACACAAGTGGTATATCTGTGCCAACATGAATATTCAGATCCATACCAACAAAAGACCACGGAGTAGAAATTTTCCCCTGCCGGAAATGGTGTGCTCCCACCCATTTCGATGTTTTTTACTGCAGCTGTGGTTCAGGTCGACTCTTGTGCGACATTCGGCTCTTTCTTGTTTTTTTTGCCATGCATCTGGAACTTGATCATAATGGGGGTGGTGACAACACCTGAGGGGCAAAGATGTGGCAGTGACAGCAACTGAGGGGTGGAAGTTGGGTTCAGAGCGGAGTCACCACCACGATGATGTCATCACCGCACCGTGTCACCATGGCTCTCTCCTTCACTTAAAGTGGAGAGCTTCCGTGAGTCCACTGGGCCATCAGGGAGGGTTTTGGCCTGGGCCAGCGGCCCTGCCGAACCCGGGGGCATAATTGTCGGGCCGACATGGCAGTTGGCCGACAAAAAAAAACATGGCGGCGGTGGCTGTCCATCCTCCAGTTTAAGGGAAGCCGCACTATCATTGAGGAAGGCTACAGCCTCACTGGACCACTGGGAAAAGCTTGTTTTAACACCACCTGGCAGGCCGAAGATTTTCAGAGGGGAATGTCGCTATCAGGGGGTTAGATCGGTAGTGTGCACAGTGATGACCCGCTTAAGACGGATTGGCAGTAGTAACGGAGATGGGACATCACCGGGAAAACTCAGGAGGGCAATTGGGCTATCAGCGGCCATTCCACCAAAAGTTGACGGCCACTTCACTCTGCAGCGTGGCCGCCTATTTGCGGTGGTAACAGGCATTAAGGAGAGGTGCAATTTTGGCCCCCATGTTTAAAAATGCTAATAGAACACTTAAGTAGTAAAATTGCTCCTTTTTATAGCCCTGTTAGTGCCTCCGGCGGGGGGGGCGCACAAGGCAGTTTTTGCCCGATGAAAGGGGGTGCTACCACCTCCTGGGAAATTGTCTGGGTGTTTGCGGAGGCACTGCCATGACAGTGCCGTGCCCCACTGTTAGTGCAGTGGGGCCACCACGCAACCGGTGATGACATCATCGCCGTGTGCGGCGACCCCCTCACTGCCCTGCACCGACCCAGCGGAATGTGAGGCTGGCACGACCACCAGCTTCGCAGGTCACGAAACTGGCCAACATCTGCTCTTGGGGCGGTGCTTAAAGGGGAGGGCGCTAGTGCCCCGGGCTGCCATCTTTTTTTGTCGGCTGACTCGCAGGTCAGCTCAACGATGGCGCCCCTAACGTGGTTCGGGCCGCCATTGTGCAGACTGGCACTCTGTCTTTGGTGCCAGGCTGCAGGCCTGGTCACATGCTGCACTGGTGGCCCAGTGGGGGCCATCAGAGACCGTATAGAGTGCGCAGCAGCCCTCCCCTTTAAGTGAAGGGGAGGGGCATTGAAGCATGTCAGAGCTACGCAGAGCATCCGCGTAGTGCTTGACTCCCTGCCCTAGTAGCACCCTGGTTACAGCCCCCAAAGGAAGTGGAGCACCGGAGTTTTCACTCCGCTTCCTTTCAGGAGTGGTGAAGGCAATTCCACAACAGGCGCTAAAAGTCCCGGCCCCAGAAAGTTACTGCCCCCAATTAAGGGGTCAGGGCAAATGCACCCTATGAATCTGTTGACCATATATTTAACTTACCACAACGGGGCTCTCACCAGGAGGTCCAGGAGGACCAGGCAGACCAACAGGACCAGGCAAGCCATCAGTTCCAGGAGGACCAGGTGAACCCTAACAGAAAAGATTTGATCAGAATTTATAGCCAATTGACAATGACTTGCTTATTAGAAGTATTACAAACATACGAACAATGACAGACAGCTAAACACCTTCTGGGCCATTGCGCCTGACACCCACAATTGTGATACCTGGTGTACCAACAATGCTGACTCAGCTCCACTTACCCACCCATTCCCCATAACCCCTTTTTCCCTTATCGGCTAAGAAACTGTCTATCTCTGTCTTAAGTTCATTCAATGTTCCGGCTTCCACAGCTCTCTGAGGCAGCAAATTCCACAGATTCACAACCCTCGAAGAAGAAATTCCTCCTCATCTCTGTTTTAAATGTGTGACCCATTATGTATAATAATTATCATAGTACAAAGAAAGATAATTATGGAAGAATGAAACTTGATTTTCTACCACATTGTGGACTCAAGACTACTGGCTTATTTTCAGGGCCTTATTTTTATGCAAACATTTATTTTTACATTTGTAGAGGAGAATTATCTCACTGGCCCCTTCACAAACCCACTTCACAAGTTACCTTTGCTTTAATAGAAAATAAAAGCTGAAATAGATCAACCGGAAGTTTAAAGAAGTTACTGACATTTTACAGTCGTGCTGACAATATTTGTTGATTGTTCAGAACTACATAGATATAGTTGTGCTACTTAGATAGTTGTGCTAATAAACTCCCTATTATCAGCCACTAGGAAAGTTGTCGCTAGAGTCCTCCTCAACCGTCTTCTCCCCGTGGCTGAGGAGCTCCTCCCGGAGTCACAGTGTGGATTTCGTCCCCTACGGGGCACAATGGACATGATTTTTTTAGCGTGACAGCTGCAGGAAAAATGCAGGGAACAGCACCAGCCCTTATACATGGCCTTCTTCGACCTTACAAAGGCCTTTGACACTGTCAACCGCGAGGGTCTATGGAGCGTCCTCCTCCGTTTCGGATGCCCCCAAAAGTTCGTCACCATCCTTCGCCTGCTCCACGATGACATGCAGACTGTGATCCTTACCAACGGATCCATTACAGACCCAATCCATGTCCGTACCAGGGTCAAACAAGGCTGTGTCATCGCCCCAACCCTCTTCTCAATCTTCCTTGCTGCCATGCTCCACCTCACAGTCAGCAAGCACCCTGCTGGAGTGGAACTAAACTACAGAACCAGTGGGAACCTGTTCAACCTTTGTCGACTTCAGGCCAGGTCCAAGACTACTCCAACCTCTGTCGTCGAGCTACAGTATGCAGACGACGCCTGCATCTGCGCACATACAGAGGCTGAACTCCAAGTCATAGTCGACGTATTTACTGAGGCGTACGAAAGCATGGGCCTTACGCTGAACATCCGTAAGACAAAGGTCCACTACCAGCCTATCCTTGCTGCACAGCACTGCCCCCCAGTCATCAAGATCTATAGCACGGCCCTGGACAATGTGGACCATTTCCCATACCTTGGGAGCCTCTTATCAACAAAAGCAGACATTGACGACATGATTCAACATCGCCTCCAGTGCGCCAGCGCAGTCTTCGGCCACCCGAGGAAAAGAGTGTTTGAAGACCAGGCCCTCAGATCCATCACCAAGCTCATGGTCTACAGGGCTGTAGTAATACCCGCCCTCCTGTATGGCTCAGAGACATGGACCATGTACAGTAGACACCTCAAGTCGCTGGAGAAATATCACCAACGATGTCTCTGCAAGATCCTACAAATCCCCTGAGAGGACAGACTCAACAATGTTAGCGTCCTCGACCAGGCCAACATCCCCAGCATTGAAGCACTGACCACACTTGATCAGCTCTGCTGCGCAGGCCACATCGTTCGCATGCCAGACACGAGGCTCCCAAGGCAAGCGCTCTACTCGGAACTCCTTTACGGCAAGTGAGCCAAAGGTGGGCAGAGGAAACATTACAAGGACACCCTCAAAGCCTCCCTGATAAAGTGCAATATCCCCACCGACACCTGGGAGTCCCTGACCTAAGTGGAGGAAGTGCATCTGGGAGGGCGTTGAGCATCTCGAGTCTCATCGTCGAGAGCATGCAGAAATCAAGCGAAGGCATCGGAAAGAGCATGCAGCAAACCAGTCCCACCCACCCCTTCCCTCGACGACTATCTGTCCCACCTGTGACAGGGACTGTGGTTCTTGTATTGGACTGTTCAGCCACCTAAGGACTCATTTTTAGAGTGGAAGCAAGTCTTCCTCGATTCCGAGGGACTGGCTATGATGATGATGCTTATAATAATGGATAGCATTAATTTAGATAATCTACAATAGTATAGCTGTATATGTGATCATAAGAACATAAGAACATAAGAAATAGGAGCACGAAAAGCCCATATGGCCCCTCGAGCCTGCTCCGCCATTTAATACGATCATGGCTGATCCAATCATGGACTCAGACCCAGTTCCCTGCCCGCTCTCCATAACCCCTTATCGTTTAAGAAACTGTCTATTTCTGTCTTAAATTTAAATTTAAAATCTCCAGCAACTTGATCAGCTCTGAAAGTTTTTATTGCATTGTAGTATATGATCAAAAGTTAATCTGCATCGCTCCCCCATGCTTTCTAAATGCAGAAAGCTGTTATAAAACAGATCCCAGCTTTTTACCTTTCTCCATATTAACATTAAAACATTTTAAGGAACTTCACACTTACTGGATCTCCCTTAGGTCCTTTTATTACACCGTTCTGTAAGAAATATATATGCACATTTTAGAAATAATCATTATACTGTAAAGGATAGGATATAGAGAAAAGAACAATTAATCTGATGTGGCTGAGGACTTGCATCATATTATCATTCCACTGTTTAGTGACATGATGTTAAATGTTTGTACTTTTTTTGAATAGTTTTTTTTCACCTCATGCTAATGGATGGCTGTCCCGGAAATTGGAAATTTTTTTCACTCGTGTATCAAATATTGGGAGCTGGATTCCATGGTAAGATAAACAAAGTACTCCTTGCTGTGCCTCAACAATGGGTCTCACCTCAACCAAGAAAGCACCTCTTGCTGAATGAATTTCCCCGTTTCTCACAATAATCATTCTCATCACCAGTTTTTAAACCACAATTCACACCCACAAGAAACCTGGTTGAAATTACTCATTCTAAGTTTAATATTGAATGGGCCAAAGACAATTGCTGAGAAAGATTGTTAACTTTATAACATCAGTGGTTATTTTGTGTTGTGGAAATCAATATTGCAACTTAAAAATATAAAGAAGAGTTTTTGAATTAAAAATGATTATTTGAAAGCAGGTTCATCTATTAAAATACATATAACATATTTATTACTAGCATAACAAATACCATGGGATGGGATTTAACGCTACCTGCCTGGTTATTTACTCGGTGGGAAGCCTCCTTGATCCCATCATGTCTAATTTAAACCTGCTCAGCTGAAGCCAGTGGGGTTCTCCTTTAACAATGCCAATTGAAGCCTGATGACATCAATCGGAGCCAATGCAACTTTAACTTAGACACATGGTAGGAAACTATTGCAGCTTCATCACCAGGCTACATCAGCCGGTCCAGGCAGCGGGCGGTCGAGGGGGTCGTTCAACCTGACTGCCTGCCTCTCTTCCGCTCTTACATCCGGTCCAGGGTGTCCTTGGAGATGGAGCACGCGGTGTCCACCGGTACGCTCGCGGCCTTCCGCGAGAGGTGGGCACCGGAGGGACTGGAGTGCATCATCACGCCTGGCAACCAAATTTTAATTTGATTTTACGTTTTAAAGTTTAATTTGTTTTAATTGCCGGTGCTTTTAGTGTCCCCCTTCCCTTTTATAGGGGGCACTGGGGAAAATTGTGATTTTAGTGCCCAAAAAAAAACCCCAAAAAAAAGAAAAACACAAAAAAAAAAGGAAAAAAAGTGCCTTGTAAATGTCTGGTGTGTCACCCAGGTCGGGTGGCATGGTTTAATGTTTTATGTTTTGCAGGTAGAGTCTAAAAGAGTTTCATCACCAGGCTGGAGCAAGTCAGAAGAGGATGGGGACACGAAGAAACCATGAAAGGTACATTTATTTACTTGTCATTGTGGGGCCAGGAGTGCTCTTCTGAGCCCCACAAAGAAAGTTTAGACCTCCACTACCTATGACTTCCATTACACCCACAAGACCCATCCTCTGCACCATGCTGCATGTCAGCGGGCAGACATGGGAGTCCCGATTTTCACCAGGCTGGCAGCCGCTTCTCATCCACTTCCCGCCCATTCCGGTGGGAGGTGTTCCGGCTGCATGGTAAAGAGGCTGGTGCCGCAGCTGGGTGGAATACTGATTCCTGTGCTTTCCCACCCAAAGTTAAAAATCAACCTCCATTAATACCAAGTCATGTAAAACATTGCCACCTGCATCCTGGCTCCTACTGAGCCTGGCTTGTCCATCAACCCTTGTCCTTGTTGACTTTCATTGGTCCCACGGCTTGCAAAACGTAAAATTCAAAAATCCTTGTCCTTATTTACAAGCCCTCCATTGTCTTGCCCTAACGTACCTCTGTAACCTATGACCCAGCCCATGACCGCTGATCCTCTAAAACTGGCTTTCTCGAAGTTTCCCCCCTAATCCCACTCCACCATCAGTAATAGAGCCGTCAAGTGTCTTGGTCTTACTTTCGGGAACACTCTCCTTAAGCCCCTCAAAATTGCTACCTTTTACCCATCCTTCAAAGGCCTCCCCAAAACTTACTCTTCCACCAAACTTTAAGTCACCTCTCCTAATGCTTCCTCTACTTTGGCTCTGTGAAGCACCTAGAAACAGTTACTAGGTTAAAGATTCTATTTAAGTACAAGTTGTTGTTATTGTTGAAAATAACAACTATTATTTTTCTTATGCACAAAATATAGTAATGCTCAATTATACTTCATCCTTGATGACATCATAAATTGACAGTTAAGTGCTCTTATTATCCAAAGAATGCAAAACACAATAATAAAAGCATTCCTACAGACAACTTTGTTGGTGAGAGGCCATTTGGACACACAGGACAGCATTCTCCAAAGGGAATCTCAGCATCAGGGCAGTCGAGTTGGTCACAGGTTCTTTCATCACAGATGACAATTCCATTATCACAAACACAGATACTGCAGGGCTCTGGTTTCCAAACATCTCGATCATTAAATATGTTGTTATTATCTCGGCATGAAGAACCTGGAAAATAAATAAAATCAGCCTTTTAGAGAAAGTCCAAATTGCAGCATACTTCGAACTTGAAAAGAATATTATAGACATAGCTGGAAGTTTATTCTGGATGCACTGAGGATTACAAGTTCAAGTATGTGTCAATATGATTATGATTTTATGAATGCATAAATAGCCAAGTAGTGTTAATAAAAAATGAAATAAAAACAAGGTATAGCGGTAATACAATGGGCTCAATTTTCCCCAGTTATCTGAGCCGTTTTTTTGGCATGCACCGCATTTTTGGCGTAAATTAAAATATCCAAATTTCTCCAAAATTTCTGCGTCAGCGTAACTCGGGTATGATTTTTTTTAAGTTAGTTTTTTTTGTGCCATGCAACTAAACCTGGAGCACGACAGCGGAGGAGGGCGGGCCGTCATGCCCCTTTAACGACTGCTCTAGCTTTGCACCAGCAGCTCCTCCGTGAACGCTTTGGTACCTGAAGGCTCAATGGCAACTATTCAAAATGGACCATGTTTACTGTTTGGACCTGTTCCATAATGTTGTCTTCTGTTAATGGAACAAATAATGGAAATGATTCAGTTATAATTTAAAATATATTTTATTTAGAAGTTTAACACTTGTCTGTACTTAAATTAGCTTTAATACAAATATTCTTGTATCAAACATTAAAGTTTTCAGTTAAGATCACTTCCAAACTTTAAGATCAGTTACAAACTTTAAGATTACTTAAAAACTTTAAGATCACTTACAAACTTTCAAACTTGTAAATTTACATAACTTACAAAAAACTTTTCATTTGAGAACAGTTATAACTGTAACAACAACAATAATAACAACAACAACAGCAGCAGCAAAGAAAGGCTGAACTCATCTCTCCTCCACCTTATTCTAAGACTGCCCGTAGTGCTTGGTCTTGGTGACTTCACCCCTGTCCGCAGGCGGTAGCACAGCGTTTCTCGGGTTGGTACCAAGCTTATTTTTTCGAGCATCTCGGGTAATGTGCACTTCTTTTTGGGGGCATGGGCAGGTAATGTGGAAGGCCCGGCTTTGGGCTCTTCAGAGCCTCGTCTGGGGATTGGAGTGGGAGTGGCAGTTGATTCCATCAATGGCTGCGGAGTCTGGGCATGTTCCCTTATTGCAGCAGCTAACTCCGACATTCTCTCCCTCATGTCCACTGATAGGGTCTCAACTACCTGCAACATAACCTCCCTCATGTTCACCGACAGTGTATCAGCTACCTGTGACATTTCCTCCCTCATGTGCACCGACAGTGTATCAGCTGCCTGCAACATTCCCTCCTTCATGTGCCCAGACAGTGTTCCTATTTCTCGTGAGCGCGTTGTTACTTCTCGCAACAGTCCCGATACCTCATCATCTACACCACTGATGGTGTCCAGGAGTGATCGCGTAAGGTCAATGCTCTCCGCACTCATTGCCATCATCTGAGCCACATCTGTTAGATCCTGCACCTCAAGAGAGCACCGTCGAGCTCTCCTTCCCCTCCTCACCCTGGGTGTGGCTCACTGCATTACACTGGGACCCATAGCCTCAGGCGGTGGGGCCCTAGGTGCGCCTTGCTGCATCCCACTGGGACCCCCAGCCTCAGACTATGCAAAACATGGAATGTCCCAACACTCGTACCACTCAGGAAAGGGACTGACACCTCAATGGGCGGCACCTGCACCTCCTCCAGAGTGAGTACAACAGTGGGGGCTTCATCCTCCCCTCGCCCTGCTACTCCCCCTCCCCCTCTCCCTCCCCCTCAACCCCCATGCTCTTGATCTGGAGGTTGGATTGGAAGATATTCTCCTCTTCAGGCTTGTCTGCATTTGAATTTTCTTCTGCATCGGCTTCAGCCTCGTCAGGGTTGGCCTCAAGTTCTGCAAATTATAACAGAACAGACAAATGGTTAACAGCAGAGAGGGGGCAGGGTGGCATGAGTAGGCTCACACAGCACAGGCAGCAGGCTCATTTGAAGGACCACGATGAATGAAAGCACATTGCATCAACCGAAGCGTAGCTGACGGAGATATCCCCATGAACCAAAGCATGGCTAGCCTGCACAGTACTTGACTTTTAGCAAAGGTAAAATGTGGAATTTGCAGGACTTACCCTTTCCCTCGAGTGTGGGCCCAGCTTGTGCAGTGGTGGTTGCTTTTCTCCAGGCAGAGCCCATCAAAGCAGTGCCCTATCTTCCAAGTGTGTCAGTGGGTGCAGATTTACCGGGCCTCCTCCCGTCGAATTCTCTCTCTTTTGTTGTGTGCCACCTTCCTCTGCAAAGATGAACATATACATTTTTAGAGAGGGTGTCTTTCTGCAGGGTGGGACATACAGATGGTCACATTTGCAATTGCAATTCCAGTGAATAAATGAAAATATTACTTGCACTAACTACTTGACCAACGTCCTGTCACTTCTTTATGCACTGGCTTCCAGATCTTGGGGTGGTCACCATTGCACAGTAATTTTCTGTAAGTTGGTTCCAGCGTGTCATCATTTCTTTTGGTGAAACTTTTATGTGACCTCTGCTGGTGTCCAGCTCGTGTCATCTGGCCGCAATTACAGTAACTAGTGTATCCACTCCCTCGTGTGAGAAATTCTTGGTCCTTGAGCCGCGTTGCATATTGCAGCTCTTATTTTTTCCACTGAGAATTAAAGTTCTCACACTGCACTCAAAATTCTCACACACAATTGGCTCTTTAAAAATGGCCAAATGCAGACCAGGAGGTGTAGTAGGTATGCGCGCCCATACCAGTAACGCAAGAAACGGCATTTTTTTTTTCATGCATGAAGTGGGGGCATCTTTTTTTCGGCGCAGACATTAGGCTCCATCCCCGAAGCTAAAGGACAGGCTGCGGGGTGCCAATTTCAAAATTTGGAACGGGAAAACTTGAAAATTATTTTTTTGGAGTACACCAAAAAATGGCATTGTAGGTTGGGAAAGTTTCATATAGCTGCACATTTGTGTCAGTGGTACACTCAAGGGCCTGGATTTTGCCGGCAATCCAAGGGCCGGTTCAGAGGCGGGTCCGCTGTCAAAATATGAAAGATTGACATCGGATCGACAGCTGGCTCTGATCCCGCCTCCGTGTCAGTTTCCCATGTGCCGGATCTGCCAGCGCTTTACAGACCCGACACTAAGTGATGCATGAGCCAATTGAAGTTAAGAGCTTGTTAAAAGGTACTTAAACAGCATTTTACCATCTACTTACCATTTTCCTGCTTCTTCACCAGGTTTCCAGCGCTCCGGGATCACGTCAAGTTAGTAGGTTGGGGTTTCAAAGACTCTCCATTCTTCTGAAAAGGTGACAGCTGCAAAAGTGGTATAAAAGCTACCATTTCACAGCTATTCACTTTCCATTCTTAGAAGCTGGAGCCGTCAGGATTTGGAAGACACTTTTGAGCTTTATGCAGTTTGGAAGTATTTGGAGTAAACACATGAGCCGAAACTCTGCATGGACATTGGCTAAAAGACCCAAGCCCCCTCCCTTGTGTGTTGTTGGGTGGTATGATTGGACAAGTATGAGGTTGAGTGTGAGGGGTGGCTAATGAGATGGGGATATGATAATGCAAATAGAGAGAAAGGGATGGGTGGAGGTACAAGGTAAGTTGGTGTGAGTAAGGATGTGCAGGAGTAGGGTAGGGAAGGCAGAGTGATGGGGATGTGATGAGTGACACAGCAGGATGAGGTTGAGTGTGGCTTTGCAGTAACCATTGGTGATCGAGAAACATAGAAAATAGGTGCAGGAGTAGGCCATTTGGCCCTTCGAGCCTCAATTTGATCATGGCTGATCATGCACTTCAGTGCGTCATTCCTGCTTTCTCTCCATACCCATTGATCCCTTGAGCCATAAGGGACACATCTAACTCCCTTTTGAATATATCGAACGAACTGGCCTCAACAACTTTCTGTGGTTGAGAATTCTACATGCTCACAACTCTCTGACTGAAGAAGTTTCTCCTAATCTCGGTCCTAAATGGATTACTCCTTATCCTTAGATTATGACCCCTGGTTCTGGACTTCCCCAACATTGGGAACATTCTTCCTGCATCTAACCTGCCCAAACCCGTCAGAATGTTATATGTTTCTATAAGATCCCCTCTTATTCTTCTAAATTCCATTGAATATAAACCTAGTCGATCCAGTCTTTCTTCATATGTCAGTCCTGTCATCCCGGGAATCAGTCTGGTGAACCTTCTCTACACTCCCTCAATAGCAAGAATGTCCTTCCTCAGATTAGGAGACCAAAACAATTATCAAGGTGTGGCCTCACCAAGGCCCTGTACAACTGCAGTAAGACCTCCCTGCTCCTATAATCAAATTCCCTAGCTATGAAGGCCAACATGCCATTTGCCTTCTTCACCGCCTGCTGTACCTGCATGCCAACTTTCAATGACTGATGTACCATGACACCCAGGTCTCATTGCACCTCCCCTTTTCCTAATCTGCCACCATTCAGATAATATTCTGCCTTCGTGTTTTTGCCACCAGAGTGGATAACCTCACATTTATCCACATTATACTGCATCTTCCATGCATTTGCCTACTCAACTAACCTGTCCAAGTCACCCTGCATCCTCTTAGCATCCTCCTCACAGCTCACACCACCATCCAGCTTAGTGTCATCTGCAAACTTGGAGATATTACACTCAATTCCTTCATCTAAATCATTGATGTAGAGTGTAAATAGCTGGTGTCCCATCACTGAGCCATGCGGCACCCCACTAGTCACTGCCTGCCATTCTGAAAAGGACCCGTTTATCCCAACTCTCTGCTTCATGTCTGCTAACCAGTTCTCTATCCACGTCAATACATTACCCCCAATACCATGTGCTTTACTTTTGCACACCAATCTCTTGTGTGGGACCTTGTCAAAAGCCTTTTGAAAGTCCAACACACCACATCCACTGGTTCTCCCTTGTCCACTCTATTAGTTACATCCTCAAAAAATTCTAGAAGATTTGTCAAGCATGATTTCCCTTTCATAAATCCATGCTGACTTGGATCGATCCTGTCACTGCTTTCCAAATGCGCTGCTATTTCATCTTTAATAATTGATTCCAACATTATTAAAATAATATAGAAATTTACGGCTCAGAAGGAGGCCATTTGACCCATTGTGTCTGTGCTAGCTGGAAAAGAAATATGCAGCCTAATCCCACTTTCCAGCTCTTGGTCTGTAGCCTTTTAGATTACAGCACTTCAAGTACTTTTTAAATGCGATGAGAGTTTCTGCCTCTGCCACCCTTTCAGGCAGTGAGATCAAGACCCCAACCACCCTTTGAGTGAAGAAAGTTCTCTCCCCTATAATCATTCTACCAGTTACTAGAAATCTATGCCCCCTGGTTATTGACTTCGCTGCTAGGAGAAATCTGTTCCAAACAAAACACATCCAGCCTATCCAATCTTTCCTCATAGCAAAAGTTCTCCAGTCCTGGCAACATCCTCGTAAATCTCCTCTGTACCCTCTGTAGTGCAATCACATCTTTCCTGTAATGTGCTGACCAGAACTGCATGCAGTGCTCTAGCTGTGGTCTAATTGTTGTTTTATACAGTTCAAGCATAACCTCCATTCTCTTATATTCTATGCTTCGGCTAATAAAGGAAAGTATCCCATGTGCCTTTTAGACACCTTAGGGGTGAAATTGCCCCTCGCCCCGATTGTGGGTGGTAACCTTCCGGGGCCCGGGCTTTTATCGTCCAGCCCAAAGGTCCTGCCTCTGATGCAGAATAGGGCCTTATGCCCCTCAAAGGAAGCAGAGCCCTGTCTCCAGCGCTACGCTTCTTTTGAGGGGTGATCCCAGGACCCTTGCACACTCTGCATGGCCCTTTTGGTGACCACAGCCCAGCACTCAAGATGAAGCTAAGGCTGCCATGGTTACTCTGACACGAGAGTCCGCTGTCCAATAAGGTGGCGGCCTGTGATACTAAGGACCTCCCTTTTAAATAATACCCCTGGAGTGGATTTCCGCCAGCTTTGCGACCCGCGAAGTTGGCATTGACATTTGCTTGTATTAGCCTTGCAGCCCACGGGGCTATTTCTCCCTCAGGACAGAAAGGGGGCAGCACAGAGAGGTGAGGGGTCAGTGCGCACACCGATGACGTCATTGCCGGTTGCGCGCCGGCCCGGGACGCTAAACATGGGATGCGGCGCTACCGGGACAGCTTCTCCCAAACCTTTGGGGCAATTTCCCGGGAGGTGCTCCCAAAGGTTCTAATGGGGCTATAGAAAGGGGCAATTTCACCATCCCCCCCCCTTATCTACCTGTCCTGCTACCTTATTGGATCTGAGGAAACTAAGTATAAAATGATTTTAATGAACAAAATTAATCATATTCCTAATATGACTGTCGATATATATAGGAATCTGTGATCAGCTCGTATTCTCTGCTCCTGGGACCTCTGTGAAACAGAGTGGTGGTTCTAACCAGTCATTTTATGAGCAGTCAATGGGGTAATCCAAAGAAATTGCTCTACCTTCAATCAATTACATCACTTAGTCACTATTTCCTGATTGCTCTCGTCTTCTCTTTTCAACCTTAGTGGCGTTCTTCATCTTAATTTCTCAATTAATAAAATATCACTGAAAAAGATAATGAAGCAGAAATAATGATGGAGAAGTGGCCAAAAGCAGACTACATGTGCTTACTTCTCCTTTTATAAATACTCTCGATGACATCTCAATGACAAATCAATTCCAGATTGGTGGCAGAGCAGCGAATGTGCCATAGCGTGACTATAGTAGTTCCTTCTGAAGAGGATCTCTGAAATATATCCTCTAATATTCAAAAATAAGTGCTTACGTGGAAGGGTTGGTTAGAACTAGACTTTTTAGCATAAATGTGAAGCAACTTACAATGTTTTGATCCTTATCCCTCATTAACCAATTTTCTCAGGATTAAAACGATCCTCCCATCATGATTCAAAAATGAAAACACGACTAGAATAACATTAGGCATGAAATAAAGTTCAACACCCTATCAAGAACTTAAACAAAATTAGTACCAACAAAACAATAAGAAATAGGTTTGTATAGCCAGAAACAACATTTGTATGAGCGGAAAATCGGAGATCGGGACCCAGAGTGGGAGAGTCAGCGGCCCTGCTGGCTGATTCGGTGAGTCAGTGAGTCGGTGAGTCAGGAAGTCGGTGAGTCGGTAGGCCCTGTGAGGTCGGTGAGTCGGAAGGCCCTGTGAGGTCGGTGAGTCGAAAGGCCCTGTGAGGTCGGTGAGTCGGTAGGCCCTGTGAGGTCGGTGAGTCGGAAGGCCCTGTGAGGTCGGTGAGCCGGTAGGCCCTGTGAAGTCGGCGGGTCTGTAGGCCCTGTGAGGTCGGCGAGTCGGTAGGCCCTGTGAGGTCGGTGAGTCGGAAGGCCCTGTGAGGTCGGCGAGTCGGTAGGCCCTGTGAGGTCGGTGAGTCGGAAGGCCCTGTGAGGTCGGTGAGTCGAAAGGCCCTGTGAGGTCGGTGAGTCGGTAGGCCCTGTGAGGTCGGTGAGTCGGAAGGCCCTGTGAGGTCGGTGAGCCGGTAGGCCCTGTGAAGTCGGCGGGTCTGTAGGCCCTGTGAGGTCGGCGAGTCGGTAGGCCCTGTGAGGTCGGTGAGTCGGAAGGCCCTGTGAGGTCGGCGAGTCGGTAGGCCCTGTGAGGTTGGTGAGTCGGTAGGCCCTGTGAGGTCAGCGGGTCTGTAGGCCCTGTGAGGTCGGCGGGTCTGTAGGCCCTGTGAGGTCGGTGAGTCGGTAGGCCCTGTGAGGTCGGCGAGTCGGTAGGCCCTGTGAGGTCGGCGAGTCGGTAGGCCCTGTGAGGTCGGCGAGTCGGTAGGCCCTGTGAGGTCGGCGAGTCGGTAGGCCCTGTGAGGTCGGCGAGTCGGTAGGCCCTGTGAGGTCGGCGAGTCGGAAGGCCCTGTGAGGTCAGTGAGTCGGTAAGCCCTGTGAGGTCGGTGAGTCGGAAGGCCCTGTGAGGTCGGTGAGTCGGTAGGCCCTGTGAGGTCAGTGAGTCGGTAGGCTCTGTGAGGTCGGTGAGTCGGAAGGCCCTGTGAGGTCAGTGAGTTGGTAGGCCCTGTGAGGTCAGTGAGTCGGAAGGCCCTGTGAGGTCGGTGAGTCGGTAGGCCCTGTGAGGTCAGTGAGTCGGAAGGCCCTGTGAGGTCAGTGAGTCGGTAAGCCCTGTGAGGTCGGTGAGTCGGAAGGCCCTGTGAGGTCGGCGAGTCGGAAGGCCCTGTGAGGTCGGCGAGTCGGAAGGTCCTGTGAGGTCAGTGAGTCGGTAAGCCCTGTGAGGTCGGTGAGTCGGAAGGCCCTGTGAGGTCGGTGAGTCGGTAGGCCCTGTGAGGTCGGTGAGTAGGTAGGCCCTGTGAGGTCAGCGAGTCGGTAGGCCCTGTGAGGTCGGCGAGTCGGAAGGCCCTGTGAGGTCGGTGAGTCGGTAGGCCCTGTGAGGTCGGCGAGTCGGAAGGCCCTGTGAGGTCGGTGAGCCGGAAGGCCCTGTGAGGTCGGCGAGTCGGTAGGCCCTGTGAGGTCGGCGAGTCGGTAGGCCCTGTGAGGTCGGTGAGTCGGTAGGCCCTGTGAGGTCGGTGAGTCGGTAGGCCCTGTGAGGTCGGCGGGTCTGTAGGCCCTGTGAGGTCGGCGGGTCTGTAGACCCTGTGAGGTCGGTGAGTCGGTAGGCCCTGTGAGGTCGGCGGGTCTGTAGGTCCTGTGAGGTCGGTGAGTCGGTAGGCCCTGTGAGGTCAGCGGGTCTGTGGCCCTGTGAGGTCGGCGGTCTGTAGACCCTGTGAGGTCGGCGGGTCGGTAGGTCCTGTGAGGTCGGCGGGTCGGTAGGCCCTGTGAGGTCGGCGGTCTGTAGACCCTGTGAGGTCGGCGGGTCGGTAGGCCCTGTGAGGTCGGCGGGTCTGTAGGTCCTGTGAGGTCGGCGGGTCGGTAGGCCCTGTGAGGTCGGCGAGTCGGTAGGCCCTGTGAGGTCGGCGGGTCTGTAGGCCCTGTGAGGTCGGCGGGTCGGTAGGCCCTGTGAGGTCGGCGAGTCGGAAGGCCCTGTGAGGTCGGTGAGTCGGTAGGCCCTGTGAGGTCAGCGAGTCGGTAGGCCCTGTGAGGTCGGCGGGTCTGTAGGCCCTGTGAGGTCGGCGGGTCGGTAGGCCCTGTGAGGTCGGCGAGTCGGAAGGCCCTGTGAGGTCGGTGAGTCGGAAGGCCCTGTGAGGTCGGCGAGTCGGAAGGCCCTGTGAGGTCGGCGAGTCGGTAGGCCCTGTGAGGTCGGCGAGTCGGAAGGCCCTGTGAGGTCGGCGAGTCGGTAGGCCCTGTGAGGTCGGCGAGTCGGTAGGCCCTGTGAGGTCGGTGAGTCGGAAGGCCCTGTGAGGTCGGCGAGTCGGTAGGCCCTGTGAGGTCGGCGAGTCGGTAGGCCCTGTGAGGTCGGTGAGTCGGAAGGCCCTGTGAGGTCGGCGAGTCGGTAGGCCCTGTGAGGTCGGCGAGTCGGAAGGCCCTGTGAGGTCGGTGAGTCGGAAGGCCCTGTGAGGTCGGCGAGTCGGTAGGCCCTGTGAGGTCGGCGAGTTGGTAGGCCCTGTGAGGTCGGTGAGTCGGTAGGCCCTGTGAGGTCGGCGAGTCGGTAGGCCCTGTGAGGTCGGCGAGTCGGAAGGCCCTGTGAGGTTGGTGAGTCGGGAGTTCGGAGGCCGGGAGTTTAGAGGCTTTGGAGGTCGGTGAGGTGAGTTGGTAAGTAGCTCTCTTTTCTCTATTTCTTTTTAGTAGGTCGGGAGTTCAGAGGCTGAGAAATCGGGAGGCCACAAGAGTCGGTGAGTTCAGGAGGCCACAGAGGTCGCTGAGGTGAGTTGGTAAGTAACTCTCTTTTCTTTATTTCTTTTTAAGTCGACTTTAAACTAGAAAAGGCTAACTAGAGGGATGCCAGTGCAGCTCAGTCTCGTGGAGTATACATTCTGCGGCATGTGGGAAGTCCTGTATGCAACTGCTTCAACTGCTTCAACTGCTCGAGCTCTGCGCTCCGGAGCTGGAGCAGCAGCTGGAGTCAATACGGTGCATCCGTGAAGCCGAAAGCTATGTGGCTAGCACGTTTCAGGAGATGGTCATCCCGCAGCTTAAAGGCATGCAGGTAGAGGGTGTTATGTATGTTAACTCAGTTTTACCTGCCACCGGAGGGTGCGACTGTCGGAGTCCTAATGGTCACTGGCAGACATGTGCAAGCCGTGTATATAATGTTGGCAGCCATGTTGAATCCTCACTTTGAGAATAAATAAACTGGAGTAAGGTCATGCCTGAACTAGCTCACCATACTTAGCCTCGTGGAGTTATTCGATACTTAACAATTGGCGACGAGTTAAAAATACGAACTTTTACGCAACCATGTCTGTTGGAATTTTGGAGAGATTCATGGAAGGGGAAGACTGGACTAATGAAGAGAGGCCTCAAAACCAGGCTCTTCTTTCTACACCCGGATCTCAATGATCATTTCAAAACCAGAAGGCAACGGCAGCAATGGTACCATGATCGTGCGGCCGTATCACGTGACATTGCTGTTCATGATCCTCTCTTTGTCCTGAATTATGATCATGGTCCAAAGTGGGTTGCTGGCACGGTTTTGGCCAAGGAAGGGAACAGGGTGTTTGTAGTCAAACAGTTAAATGGTCAAACGTGCAAGAGGCACATCGGCCAAAACAAACTGCGATTCACAGACAACCCAGAACCAATTGAAGATGATATCATCATCGACTAACCAACACACATCTAACCATCAGTTCACCCTTATGTCATTCACGAAGACGAACCTATCATCCCCGACAGTCCTGTCAGACCAACTGCTCCACAATGCAGCAATGGTCCTACTAACTCACCCAAGCTTGGGTTCGAACTGAGAAGATCAACCAGGGAGCGGAAGGCCCCAGACCATCTCAACTTGTAAATACAACCTGTACCAAGGACTTTGGGGGAATGATGTATGTATGTTAATTGGGTTTTACCTGCCACCGGAGGGCACAACTGTCGGAGTCCTAAAGGTCACCGGCAGACACGTGCATGTCATGTATATAATGTTGGCAGCCATGTTGAATCCTCAGTTTGAGAGTAAATAAACTGGAGTACGGTCATGCCTGAACTAGCTCAACGTACTTAGCCTCGTGGAGTTATTCGATACTTAACAGAGGGAAGTGGGTGACCACCAGATGTAGTAAGTGTGCTAGGCAGGTAGCGCAGGAGTCCCCCCATGAGTCCATCTCACTTTCAAACCGATATTCACTTCTGAGTATCGGTGAGGACGATGGTGCCTCTGGGGAGTCCAGCCAGAGCCAATTCCAAGGCACCACGGGTGGCTCAGCTGCACAGAGGGGAGGGACGAAGAATAAAAGAGCATGAGTGATAGGGGATTCTATAGTTAGGGGAACAGACAGGTGTTTCTGCGGCCGTAGACGTGACTCCCGAATGGTTTCGTGCCTCCCTGGTGCCAGGGTCAAGGATGTCACAGGACGGATGCAGGACATCCTGGCGGGGGAGGGGGGGAGGGTTAACAGCTAGAAGTCGTGGTCCATATCGGGACCAACAACATAGGTAAAATGAGGGATGAGGTCCTACAGGAAGAATTCAGGGAGCTAGGAAGAAAATTAAAGAGTAGGACCTCAAAGGTCATAATCTCCAGGTTACTACCGGTGCTACGTGCGAATGAGTATAAGAATAGAAGGATAGAGGGGATGAACACGTGGCTGGAAAGTTGGTGTAGGAGGGAGGGCTTTAAATTCTTGAGGCATTGGGACCGCTTCAGGCGGAGATGGGACCTGTACAAACCGGACGGGTTGCACCTCAACAGCGCCGGGACCAATATCCTCACGGGGAGTTTTATTAGTGCTGTTGGGGAAAGTTTAAACTAGCTTAGCAGGGGGATGGGAACCTGAGAACAACTTCAAAAGGGAAGGAAGTAAAGCAGAAATTGGATAGTAAGAAGCTAGAAAGTGAACCTGTAAGACAGAGGAAGCAGGACTTAGTATGTAGTAAGCAAGGAGGTCTTCCTGTGCTGAATGATATATACTTTAATGCAAGGAGTATAGCGAATAAGGCAGATGAGCTAAGAGCACAAGTAGACACTTGGGAGCATGACATTATAGCTATTACAGAAACATGGCTGAATGAGGGGCAGGTTTGGCAGATTAATATTCCTGGCTCCAGGATTTTTAGACAAGATAGAGAAGGGGGGGTGGTAAAAGGGGGGCAGGGTTGCGGTACTGATTAAAGAAACTATTACAGCAGTGAGGAGGGATGATATGTTAGAGAGATCATCAAATGATGCCATATGGGTCGAAATGAAAAATAAAAACGGGGCGATCACATAGCTGGGCGTGTATTATAGACCCCCAAACAGTGGGAGGGAGATAGAGGAGCAAATATGTAGGCAAATTGCTGTGAAGTCCAAAAACCACAATAATAGTAGGGGATTTTAACTATCCAAATATTGATTGGGACAAATTTAGTGTGAAGGGTATAGAGGGTACGGAATTCTTGAAATGCATTCAAGAGAACTTTTTTAGTCAGTATTAGCAAGCCCAACATGAGAGGGGGCGGTCTTGGATTTAGTTTTGGGGAATGAAGCTGGGCAAGTTGAAGGGGTATTCGTGGGAGAGCATTTTGGTGCCAGTGACCATAATTCAGTCAGATTCAAGTTGGTAATGGATAAGGACAAGAATAGGTCTGGAATAAAATTTCCGAATTGGGGAAAAGCTAAGTTAAGGAGTGATTTGGCAATAGTGGACTGGGAACAGCTACTTTTGGGTAAATCAGTGTTGGAACAGTGGGAGGCATTCAATGAGGAGATCCGAAAGGCTCAGGCCAAACATGTACCCTTAAAGAAAAAGGCTGGGAAAAATAATTCTAGAGCCTCCTGGATGTCTAGGGACTTACAGGGGAGGATTAAGAAAAAAAGGGATGCCTATGTCAGATACTAACTGCTAAATACTATAGAATATTTCTAGGAATCTGGGGCTAGAACCTCCACTTTTGAGCTTATCACCAAAAATGGGCGTTATTTCCGGCGTAGGCGGTAAAAAATGGTTTACAGATCGCCGGCTTCTCGCCCATTCTCAAAACACTTAGTTTACATTTTTGAAAATGGGTGTTACCCTGAGCGATATGAAATGGGCGGCAGCGTTAAATTTTTTTGACTTTCTGCCATAAAGCGTGGCCGTCCTTAGCAATGGCATGGCAACGCTCGATTCCCGTGATTCAGGAGGTCAAGGGTCACCATGACATGCGCAGAAGAGGAGACAGGGAGAGAGGGAGCTCAGAGGGATTGAAGGCGTGTGTGGGTGCGGTGCGGCTGCTTTGCGAGGAAGGAGGGAGACAAAAAGTAGCTGTTAACAGCCACATATTTGAGCGAATTTGCCTTATAATGGAGGGAGAGGAGGAGGCATCACAGTACGCTGTGGAGACTGACACTGGAGAGAGCAGTGAGGTGGGAAAGGAGAACATTGGAGGCCGTAAAAGAGCCAGGAGGTTCTCGGACAAGGCAAATGCCTCCCTCCTGCAGGAGGTCGAGTCACGCTGGGGTGAATTGACACAGGGAGGGCGTGGGAAACCCACCTCAAAGGCTTACCAGAGGATATGGACCGAGATAGCAGAGGTGGTCTCGTCGGTGACCAACGAGGTGTGTGAGGACAACCAATGCAGCAAACGATGGCATGACCTTGTGGGATCCGCAAGAGTAAATATTACATTGATTTACATGAACTTATGTATTTATATAATTTGATCTGTAACAGTCATGAGTGACTATCAGCAGATGTGAGGTCTTCCACTTTTACCGGGAATGTTTTACTCAAAGCCTGCAGTCACGGTGAACGTCCTGAGATAAAGAATGATAATAATCATAATAATCATGATTACATCTGTCGGTTATGTGTTGTATCAGTGTCTGTGACAGTACCTAGTAGTGATATCACGCAATGATCTCATGCCATGTTGTCCTGTCAACTTTTACAGAAGAAGCTATCAATGATGAGGTCCATGTAGAGGCGAACGGGTAGGGTGGCCACCAGTCCCCAGCAACATCACTGACATGGAGCAGTGAGTGCTAGCACTCGTGGGGAAGCAGCCCCGGACAGCCATGGACGCATCTACAGACCCTGAAGTGATGACACGTGAGTAAATCTTACACCATTGCGTGATGTAATGTCAATAGATGCCACACCAACTCATATCCGACCAATCATATATGATAGATGATTTCTAAAAGTGTCATAGAAATAATGCTGGCTTAATGAAAATCAATACAATCCACAATGTGTTGATGGTCATGAAATGTGATGTCCGTGATAATTTTGAGAGTGGTGGTGCTTTTGTCGTGCATATGCTGTGGGTAGCACTGGACTCACCTTGTCACCCTAGCACCCCCTTCTCCTCTAATAACCTCATTTGTGTCTTGCAGCTCAGCCACCAGCGCAGCTACAGAGGCCAGAAGTTGGGGGTGTGGGGCAGGAGTCGGCTGACGATCCTACTACATCTGGTGCTGAGTAACTCCGATTGTCGCCCGTCAATCCGCTGGGTCTGTTCTCGATGGATGAGAGCGCGGACTTCGAAGAATCTGCATTGCCACGCTCCAGAACCCATTCCACCCCAAGGCCATCTATTGGTCCTCCGGTCATTCCCACCTCCAGTCTGGAGGTGCCGGCCCCAAGCACCTGTCCACAGGGCACCACATTTGTCCCCCGCAGAGACCTTGTGGACGCGGCAGGTCTGTTACACGAGCGCGACATGACAGCGGAGAGATGGTTCAGTTGTCCAGGAGGACTGTAGACATTGGTGACCAGCTCATTGAAGCTTTGGGGGGCATATCCCGACACCTGGCCACCATGTCCGTGTACATTTCGTGCATGACGGAGTTCCTGGATGCGATAGCCAGGAACACTGCTGCCACAGCCCTCCGAGTGATCCCAGAGTATGGCACTCCACCCCTAGGTTCCGCACTATCGCTGCGAACGACAGAAGTAAGCAAGGGCCAAGATCCTGCTTCTGCATCAGAGAATGTTGCCCCCTCAGCACCCCCCACTCCCGTACCCGTTCAACCAACGCATCTGCCTTCATCACCCCCAATGAGGCACCGCCTGAGGAGCTCCTCGGCCAGACGCCGTGGAGTAAGGAGGGGAAGGGGTGGAGGTGGGGAGAAAAAAGAGAGAGGGGAAGGAAAGTGAGGCGCATGTGCGCAGGTGATGGCTGTGTTATATCTCCATCTGGGTGTATGCAATTTGCTGCAATGTATGGAGGCTGGGGACCATGCTCCTGCTTTGCCTTTGTATTTTGTGTTGCTAGACATGTTGACCATGTGATTTATGTCAATGGTGGAAAAAGTGGGATGTGGGCAGGGGTTGGGTGTTATTGGCTGTATTACTTATGATTTCAGACCAATGTTGGTATTAAACTTTTGTTATTGAACATAACCTTGTTGCGCATTGTCTCAGATAGCTGGACCGCTACACACTGGTGATTCTTTACCATGAAAGGGTTAAATGCAACTTTACATCAATCAATGTAAACTTTAACTGGCATCATGGTGATGGGCATCATTGATGTCTGAGCTGCATACACATAGCAGTGTGTCAGCATTGTCACTCACATCAGCACTCTTTCAGGCAAATCTTTCCGATATCAGCTCCTCACGTGAGAGTGGGATTTAACAAATGACAGCCACACCTCTGGCATCTGTCCCGGTTAGTTCCACTTTTTGTGGGTATTTTTTTGAGCAGGCGATATTCTGGACGATATATGTGCGAGGTGGTGAAATTGATGGTGGCCGATCTCCATGGCCGCTAGTTTGGGTAAATATGCTCTTTACGACAAAATACAGTCAGCGGGTGTTATTATTGAATCTCGGCATTAAGTCCATGAGGAAAGTAACGCTGGGCGATAACATGGGTGTTGAAATCGCCCATTCTGCTGATTCCACCCCAAAAAAGTGGCCGTGCGGTCATATTTTTTCTCACTGTTAAGCACATGGGGAAAATAACGCTTGGCAATAAGTCTCCTAAAAAAGCTCGTCAGTTTCCATTTTGTGCCAAAATGGGCGATATCTGGGCGTTATATGTCATTTCAGCAGCTAAATGGGCGTTAAGTGACCGTTAAGCAGGCAAAAAACGTGGAGGTTCTAGCCCATAGAAAGTTAAGAGGCAAAATTAAAAAGAATATTAGGAACGCTAAGAGAGAGCACAAGAAATTCTTGGCCAGTAAAATTAAGGAAAACCCTAAGATGTTCCATAAATATATTAAGTGGGTAACTAAAGAAAGGGTAGGCCCTATTAGAGACCTTGAGGGTAATTTTTGTGTGGAAGCGGAAGATGTTGGTAGGGTATATTGCATCTGTTTTCACAAAGGAAAGGGGCAATGCAGATACTGCTATCAAGGAGGAGTGCGATATTCTGGATGAAATAAATATAGTGAGAGAAGAAGTATTAAAGGGTTTAGCAGCTTTGAAAGTAGATAATTCCCCAGGCCCAGATGAACTGCATCCCAGGCTGTTGAGCGAAGTAAAAGAAGAAATAGCAGAGGCCTTGACCATCATTTTCCAATCCTCTTTGGATCTGGGCATGATATCGGAGGATTGGAGGACTGCTAATGTAGTACCCTTGTTTAAGAAGAGAAAAAGGGATAGGCTGAGTAATTACAGGCCTGTCAGCCTAACCTCAGTGGTGGGAAAATTATTGGAAAAAATCCTGAAAGACAGGATAAATCTGCATTTGGAAAGGCAAGGATTAATTAGGGACAGTCAGCACGGATTTGTTAAGGGAAGATCGTGTTTGACTAATCTGATTGAATTTTTTGAGGAGGTAACGTTTATATATGTAAACCTCTAAATACCTTGTGTAGCCACCAGAGGGCTCATCCCCTGGAGTCCCAAGGGATCCCACAATCCCTTGGGAGCACCTGTACTTAAGGAGGCCTCACAGGCTGGAGGGGCACTCTGGAGACCTGCAATAAAAGACTAAGGTCACACCTTACTTTGAGCTCACAGTATCTGGTCAGACTCTTTATTCATACATAACAACTGGCGACGAGATACAGATGATGAACCCAACGATGCAGAGAACAGTGGGCATCTTGGAGAAATTTTCGGAGGGAGATGATTGGGAGACCTTCATGGAGCGACTCAACCAATACTTCGTGGCCAACAAGCTGGAAGGAGAAGCGAACGCTGCCAAAAGAAGGGTGATTCTCCTCACCATTTGTGGGGCACCAACGTATTGCCTCATGAAAAATCTGCTTGCTCCAGCGAAACCCACAGAGAAATCGGATGATGATTTGTGCACACTGGTCCGGGAGCATCTGAACCCGAAGGAAAGCATTCTGATGGCGAGGTATCGGTTCTACATCTACAAAAGGTTTGAAGGCCAGGAAGTGGCGAACTATGTCGCCGAGCTAAGATGCCTTGCAGGACATTGCGAATTTGAAGGACATTTGAAGCACATGCTCAGGGACTTCTTTGTACTTGGCATTGGCCATGAAGTGATACTTTGCAAACTTTTGATTGCAGAGACACCAACCTTGAGTAAATTCATAGCGACAGCCCAGGCGTTCATTGCCACCAGTGACAACACCAAGCAAACCTCTCAGCACACGAGTGCTGCTACAAGTACTGTGAACAAAGTAATGTTGTTTTCAAATCGCAACGTACAGGGCAGGCCTCAAATGCCTGCAGCTGCACGTCCGCAGATGTTTCAGAGTCCGCCATCAAGGGTGATGATTGCAAGGCTATTAACACCTTGTTGGCGCTGCGGGGGGTGATCATCATTTCCATTCATGCCACTTCAAAGGGTACATTTGCAAGGGCTGTGGAACAATGGGACACCTCCAAAGTATGTACATGTGAGCTGCAAACCCTGCTAATCCTGCAAACCACCATGTTGCACAGGAGGACAGATCCACGGCGGATCACGGTGAATTAGAGCCTCAGACCAAGGAGACAGAGTTATATAGGGTGCACACATTTACCACAAAGTCACCCCTGATAATGCTGAAGGTTGAATTAAATGGACTCCCGGTGTCAATGGAGCTGGACACGGGGTGCGAGCCAGTCCATTATGAGCAAAAAGACTTTCGATAAATTGTGGTGCAGCAAGGCCTCAAGGCCAGTTCTGACTCACATTCGCACTAAACTGAGAACTTACACAAAGGAACTGATTCCCGTAATCAGCAGTGCTATCGTAAAGGTCTCCTATGATGGAGCGGTGCACAAGCTACCACTCTGGGTGGTACTGGGCGATGGTCCCACGCTGCTTGGCAGGAGCTGGCTGGGTAAGATATGCTGGAACTGGGACAATGTTGGAGCGCTTTCGTCCGTCGACGACACTTCGTGTGCCCAGGTCTTAAACAAGTTCCCCCCGCTGTTCGAACCAGGCATCGGGAAGTTCCAAGGAGCAAAAGTGCAGATCCACCTAACTCCGCTGGCGCGACCCATCCAGCACAAGTCGAGAGCAGTCCGATTGTTCCAGTCCTCAAGGGAGACAGCACCGTCAGAATCTGTGGTGATTACAAAGTAACTATCAATCGTTTCTCCCTGCAGGATCAACACCCCCTACCAAAGGCAGACAACCTTTTTGCGAAGTTGGCGGAAGGAAGAACGTTCATGAAGTTGGACTTGACCTCGGCCTTCATGACGCAGGAGCTGGAGGAATCATCGAAGGGCCTCACCTGCATCAACACGCACAAAGGTCTCTTCATTTGCAACAGATGCCCGTTTGGGATTCGATCAGCTGTGGCGATATTCCAGAGAAATATGGAAAGCTTACTGAAGTCCGTCCCGTGCACGGTGGTCTTCCAGGACGACATCATGGTTACAGATCGGGACATAGTCGAGCATCTGCAGAACCTGGAGGAGTCGACTCAACTGTGTGGGGCTCAGATGAAAATGCTCAAAGTGCGTTTTCCTGGCACCTGAAGTGGAGTAACTGGGGAGAAGAATCGCGGCGGACGGCATCAGGCCCACTGATTCAAAGACGGAGGCAATCGAGAATGCATTGAGGCCACAGAACGTGATGGAGCTGTGGTCGTTTCTAGGACTCCTGAACTACTTTGCTAACTTCTTACCAGGTCTCAGCACACTGCTAGAACCACTGCACGCCTTACTGCGTAAAGGAGACGAATGGGTATGAGGTAAAAGCCAAGAAAATGCCTTTGTAAAAGCTAGACAACTGTTATGCTCAAACAAATTGCTTGTGTTGTATGATCCATGTAAGCGTTTGATACTAGCGTGTGATACGTCGTCATATGGGGTCGGGTGTGTATTGCAACAAGCTAATGAAGCTGGGAAATTGCAACCAATTGCTTATGCATCCAGAAGTCTGTTAAAGGCTGAGAGAGCCTGCAGCACGATTGAAAAAGAAGCGTTAGCGTGTGTTTATGGCATAAAGAAAATGCATCAGTATATATTTGGGCTCATATTTGAATTGGAAACTGACCATAAGTCACTGATATCCCTCTTTTCCAGTAGGGGATAAATACGAATGCACGGCCCGCATCCAGAGATGGGTGCTCACGTTGTCCGCATACAACTACGCCATCCGCCACAGGCCAGGCACAGAAAACTCAGTAGGCTGCCATTGCCCACCACGGGGGTGGAAATGGCACAGCCCGCAGATTTAATCATGGTAATGGAAGCATTCGAGAGTGAGCAATCACCCGTTACAGCCCGACAGATTAAAACCTGGACGAGCCAGGACCCCTTACTGTTCTTAGTAAAGAATTGTGTGTTTCACGGGAACTGGTCCAGTGTCCCATTGGAAAGGCAGGAAGAGATAAAGCTGTACCAGCGGCGTAAAGATGAAATATCTATACAGGCAGACTGCTTTCTGTGGGGTAATCGGGTCCCCAAGACGGGCAGGGACACTTTCATCAGTGATCTCCACAGTACTCACCTAGGCATTTGTAATGATGAAAGCGATAGCCAGATCCCACGTGTGGTGGCCCCCGGTATCGATGTGGACTTAGAATCCTGCGTGCACAAATGTAACACATGCTCGCAGTTAAGCAATGCACCAAGGAAGCACCACTAAGTTTATGGTCTTGGCCCTCCAAACCCTGGTCCAGGGTCTATGTCGACTATGCAGGCCCGTTTTTTGGGTTAAATGTTCCCAATAGTTGTAGATGCGTACTCCAAATGGATTGAATGTGAGATAATGTCGGCAAGCACGTCCGCTGCCACCACTGAAAGCCTGCGGGCCATGTTTGCCACGCACGGCCTGCCTAATGTCCTTGTGAGCGACAACGGGCCACGTTTCACCAGTGCTGAGTTCAAAAAGTTCATGACCCATAATGGGATCAAACATGTTACATCTACCCCATTCAAACCAGCATCCACTGGTCAGGCAGAGAGAGCATTGCAAACCATCAAGCCGAGCTTGAAGAGGGTAACTGAAGGCTCACTGCAGACTCGCCTATCCCGAGTCCTGCTTAGCTACCGTACGAGACCCCACTCACTCACTGGGATTCCACCCGCTGAACTGCCCATGAAAAGGGCACTCAAGACAAGGCTCTCGTTAGTTCACTCTGATCTACATGAACAGGTAGAGAGCAGGTGGCTTCAACAAAGTATATATCATGATAACGCAAATGTGTCATGCAAAATTGAAATCAATGATCCTGTATTTGTGTTGAACTATGGACAAGGTCCCAAGTGGCTTCCCGGCACTGTTGTTGCCAAAGAGGGAAGTAGGGTGTTTCGGGTCAAACTTTCAAATGGACTCATCGACCGGAAACACTTGGACAAAACCAAACTCAGATTCACGGACTATCCAAAGCAACCCACATTGGATCCTACCTTCTTTGACACCCCCAACACACACACCAGTGGCAACCGACACCGCGGTTTGACTACGAAGCAGAACCCATCACCCGCAGCAGCCCAGCAGGACTCACCACACCAGGCAGCCCAGCAAGGCCAGCTGCACAGCAGTCCAGCGAAGGCACAACAAATGATCCACCAAAACCAGCATTTGCTCCGAGACGATCAACCAGGGAAAGAAAGGCCCCAGATCGACTCACTTTGTAAATAGTTACACTATTAACTTTGTGGGGGAGTGTTATATATGTAAACCTGTAAATACCTTGTGTAGCCACCAGAGGGCTCGTCCCCTGGAGTCCCAAGGGATCCCACAATCCCTTGGGAGCACCTTTACTTAAGGAGGCCTCACAGGCTGGAGAGGCACTCTGGAGACCTGCAATAAATGACTAAGGTCACACTTTACTTTGCGATCACAGCTGGTCAGACTCTTTATTCATACATAACAGTAACCAAGTGGGTCGATGAGGGTAGTGCATATGATGTAGTATATATGGACTTTAGCAAGGCTTTTGATAAGGTCCAACATGGTAGACTGGTCATGAACATTAAAGCCCATGGGATACAGGTCAAAGTGGCAAGTTGGATCCAAAATTGGCTTGGAGGTAGGAAGCAAAGGGTAATGATTGATGGACGTTTTTGTGACTGGAAGGATGTTTCCAGTGGGTTTCCACAGGGCTCAGTACTGGGTCCCTTGTTTTTTGTGGTATATATCAAAGATTTAGATTTGATTATAGGGAGTATGTTTAAGAAGTTTGCAGACGACACTAAAATTGGCTGTGTGGTTGATAATGAAGATGAAAGTCATGGGCTGCAGGAGGATATCAATCTACTGGTCAGGTGGGCAGAGCAGTGGCAAATGGAATTTAATTCAGAGAAGTGTGAGGTGGTGCACTTTGGGAGGGCTAATAAGGAAAGGGTATACACATTAGGCAGTAGGCCACTTAATAGTATAGACGAACAAAGGAACCTTCGAGTGCTTGTCCACAGATCCCTGAAAGTAGCAGGCCAGGTGGATAAGGTGGTTAAGAAGGCATATGGAATGCTTGCTTTTATTAGCCGAGGCATAGAATATAAGAGCAGTGAGGTTATGCTTAAATTGTATAATACTTTTGTTAGGCCACAGCTGGAGTATACCGTGCAATTCTGGTCACCGTATTATAGGAAGGACGTGATTGTACAAGAGAGGGTGCAGAGAAGATTTACGAGGATGCTGCCTGGAATGGAGAATTGTAGTTAGGAGGACAGATTGGATAGGCTGGGTTTGTTCTCATTGGAACAGAGGAGGTTGAGAGGAGACCTCATTGAGGTGTACAAAGTATTGAGGGGCCTGGACATAGTGGATAGTATGGCCTATTTCCATTAGTGGAGGGGTATATAACGAGTGGGCATAGTTTTAAGGTGGTTGGTGGAAGGTTTAGAGGGGATTTGAGGTGGGGGGGGTGCTCTTTACGCAGAGGGTTGTGGTTATCTGGAACTCGCTGCCTGGAAGAGTGGTGGGTGCAGAAACCCTCACCACTTTTAAGGGATGGTTGGACCTGCAGGGTTATGGACCTAGAGCTGGTAATTGGGATTAGATTGGATGACCTTTTGTTGGATGGCATGATGTTATATATGCAGACTATAGATATACTCTCTGTGTAGTCACTGTATAGTTGCATAAGTTGGAGACTTGTTACCTGATGTACTCTCAATAAGGTTTACACTGTGTATATACTATGTTGGCACCACTAGAGGTGGAGACCGGGATTTCCTGCCCCTGTGGCAGAGGCTGTCTACCAGAGGGCACTGCGGTGGGAGACCTCAGGGTCCAGTATAAAAGGCTGCCCATCATGCTTGTGCCTCACTCTGGAGTTACGAATGAAGAACCAAGGTCACTACAGTTTGAGTACAACACATTGCCTCATGAAGTCATTCATAAGTGCATTACAGACATAACAACTGGTGACGAGAATACGGACTTTCACGCGATTATGGCTACCTTTGGTACACTAAAAATCTTTGCAGAGGGTGATGATTGGGATGCCTTCATGGAAAGGCTCGAGCAATATTTTGTGGCAAACGACCTGGCAGGGGAGAGGGACACATCAGCGGAGAAGCGCAAGGCTATACTGCTGACCAGTTGTGGGCCCGAGGTCTACCGCCTCGTCAGGGACTTGCTATCACCCATGAAGTCCAAGGGTAAGACATACGATGAGCTGACTGAACTAATTAATGAGCAACTAAAACCAAAACAGAGCATCCTCACAACCAGACACAGATTCTACACTCACCGCAGACCTGAGGGCCAGGAGATTGCAAAATATGCTGCTGACCTCAGGAGAATTGCGGCACCATGTGATTTCGGCACGCACCTCAATGAAGCATTGCGAGACATCTTCATTATAGAATTGGCCACGAGGGCCTCCTTCACAAGCTATTATCTGCCGACACCACAGTCAACCTGCAGATGGCTATCAGCATCAGTCAGGCGTTAATGACCTCGACCTGCAGCATCAAGCAAATTATTCATCCTGTGGACTCAAACCCAGCAAGTACTGTACACAGAGTGGTGCCTTTCACAGGCGAGACTGTAGAATGTGGCTCTGCCGAGGGCAGAGAGCACAGACCTCCGGGTTCCATAACTCCGAGTCCGCCAAGAGGTGCTAATCGAGTAGCGCCATGCTTGCATTGCGGAGTAAATCATAGGGTTCACCAATATGGGTTTGCTGAGTATGTATGCAAAGCCTGTAACATGAAGGGCTACCTCCAGCATATGTGTAAATGAAATACGACTCACCGTCTAGCAGAAGAGTCGGTAGATGACTTTGAATCCAGCGGGGAATATGATGATTTGGCCAGAGAGGCAGGTCAGCCTCAAGAAGAAGTGTATGGAGCGTATACCTGCACCACCGATTGTCCTCCAGTGAAGATGGAAGTTGAGATAAACGGCGTTCCAGTCTTCATGGATGTGGACACGGGAGCAAGCCAGTCAGTGATGAGCCAGGATGCCTTTGAGAGGCTATGGAATGAAAAGTGACCTGAGCTGGTTCGTTCCAGTCCAGGAAAAGTTGTGCACCTATACCAAGGAGCTGATCCCAGTCCTTGGTAGTGCAGATGTAAGTGTAATCCCTAATAGCGTGGTGCACAAGTTACCTCTGTGGATTGTTGCAGGTGATGGTCCAACGCTAATCGGAAGAAGATGGATGGGGAAGATCCAGTGGAAATGGAAGACCTCTTCACTCCAGCAATCAATGTTGCCCATGCTCAGAGGCAGAGCAAAACCTCACCTTCGCTTGGGCCAGGCACCAGAGAACAGACCAGCGCAGCACCTGAGGCACAGACCATCCATCACGACTGCATAGCAATGATCCGACCGAACGACCTAAAAGTACCTTGCCGGCTCCAGTGGCCGGACTCCTGGGGAGGAAGATCGAATTCACAGCCACTCTTCCAGCTTTTGTGGCAGAATCGTGGGAGAGAAGGATCAAGGCAATCAGCCTTGAGGACAGAGGCAAGATGGCGTCCCTGTTGCAGCGAGGTGCAGCGTGGCTGAAAAAAAAGATGGCTGTGGCCATATCACGAGGTGCAATGTTGAGGGACCAACACGTGATGTCTAACAAAATATTTGATTGGGGTAAAGCCAGCAGGGTTCTCTTAAAGGAGACCTGCAACCAACTGAACTTAAAGAGATATTGTATGCATGGCAATCAATGTAACAAACCGATTAAGATTGTGAACAAAATGTTGTTGCGTGATGTCGGTACTATTCCTTATGTAAGGCACACAATGTTGCTGCAAGATGGTGGTACCAGTCCTAATGTCAAGAACAAAATGTTGTTGCGAGATATCGGGAATAGAGTGTTCCCAAAAGTAGCAAGCGAATGAGAGGCACTGATCCTGATGCCCTGCCCCAGATGTCCCCACAAGTTATAGGCCACTGACCTCAGGATGGTGAAGGCACTGATCCTGATACCCTGCCCCAGGTCTATCCCACGCTGCAGGCACCCGATGGTACTATTCGTCACGGACCTGGAAACTAAAACGGCGCCCATACGCACATTTGCCCGCCGTTGCCCACCACCCGGGTGGAGACAGCGCAGAGCCCCAGACCCAGTCGCTACCTCGGCCATGTCCGGGAGCGAAAGGCCAGAACCAACGAGTTCCCCAAATGGGACCTGGAACAGCCAGGTTCCCAAAACCGTTAGAGAGCAGGCAAAGGATTCTGCAGCCCTCAAAGGAGGTCAGGGAGCCCACACACATCTGTGGCTCTGCCCGCCACTAGGCAATGGCAAAGGCCCTGAGTCCTGGCAAGGTGAGCGAACTAAGTCCACCCCGCTAAAATGGGGTTTGCATGATCTCGATGTGGAGGAGTGGGGGGGGGGTGTGGGAAATGGATGTATATAGCCATGGACACACACATGGATCACACCCAGAACCCACTGGAACCTCCACTGCATCATCGAACCATCTAAACTGGTAACCACTACCCAATGTTGTGGTAAAAGGACTTGAGGGTTAACAGGGAGAGAGCCAAGCCAAAGCACAGCTAAGGTGCAAGGGCTATTGACACTTAAGTCTGGAGCGAGCTAAGCCAGAGCGCATAGTGCAAAGGTAATCGACACAAAGGACTTGGGGGAGAATGATGTTATATATGCAGACTATCGATATACTCTCTGTGTAGTCACTGTATAGTTGCATAGGATGGAGACTTGTTACCTGATGTACTTTCAATAAGGTTTACACTGTGTATATACTATGCTGGCACCACTAGAGGGTGCAACTGATGGAGACCGGGGTTTCCTGCCCCTGTGGCAGAGGCTGTCCACCAGAGGGCACTGCGGTGGGAGACCTGAGGGTCGCCTGTATAGGTGTGCAGGGCCCAGTAGAAAAGGCTGCCCACCATGCTTGTGCCTCATTCTGGAGTTATGAATAAAGGACCAAGGTCACTACAGTTTGAGTACAACACATTGCCTTGTGGAGTCATTCATAAGTGCATTACAGACATAACAGATATAATGGTAAGTACTGCAGGGAATCGAATACGGCCAGGGTGATCTCTTGGACTAGTTTCGATCGCCTGGATGGGTCGGAGAGGAATTTTCCCAGATTTTTTCTCCCTAAATTGGACTGGGTTTTTATCTGTTTTTTGCCTCTCCCAGGAGATCACATGGTTGGGGTGGAGTGTAGAATGTTTCAGTATAAGGGGTGTCGCAGTTGTGTGAGGTGGACTGGTTGGGCTGAGTGCTCTTTGCCTTTCCGTCATTATTCATAGGTTTATATGTATCCTTTAGGGCTGCTGACCAAGGGCCGTGCGGCTCTTTGTCGGCCGGTGTGGACACGATGGGCCGAAATGGCCGCCTTCTGCGCAGTAAATTTCTATGTTTCTAAAAAGTTTCTATTATTACACTTCGGTAAAACTTCCACCGACAGCATTCAGCCAAGGTCACGCATTTTATGATTTTATCAAATAATACCTTATGGACTAATTTGGGGAAAATTGTGATGGCAGATTGTTATTCTACACTCCTTTTTGTATTTTTCCCACATCTTGCACCACCTAGCATGTTCTGGTTGAGAGGACAAAGCAGCAGGCAGCTCTTTGGCTTTTACTAAGGCTGCTTTATCAGTTAACAGCCTCGGTAGATAAACTTCCTAACTGATGCCTTACTCAAAACTTATCTGTACATAATCCATATGTACCACCCTGAATTGCTTCCTAAATCAATATAGCTTGCTTTCAATAGTTCTCCATTTGACTGTTTTCTCCAATGGAAGCAGTATTAATGTTGTCACTTGGAAAACCCTTAAAACCTGCCTCGAGATTTACATCAGTGCACATCACATCCATTTCACCAGAGGGAATTAATCAATAAATCAATAGAAAACCAGTACCTAAAAATCCTTTTAAAGATTTGAACTCAGATAGACAAACTCACTGCAACCTCCAGAAGCACATAATCACATTTTGGATTGACGCAATGTATATTAAAATACAAGTGCAGGTTAGAATCGCATTAAACAAGGAACATTATCTAAAACTGTTACTGACTATAAGAAGTCCAAGAATAGAGTGTTGCTTTCAGAACTGGAACAGCTCTAACTTTCAGTGAAGCAATGTACTGTTTGTAGCAATGTTGGCAATTTAGTCAATCTGGAAGTTTTCTCTTGAATTAATCTTATAATTTGATGAGAAAGTCACTTTTAAATTTCATTTAAAACATACGTTATAAGGACCAGGCTCATAATGAGTGTAAATGATATAATATTTAATTACTTTAATCTTATTATTATTTTATTATACAGGATGCATCAACTTAAGTGAAAACAGATAATTTGTGATGGGATCCTTAAAGCAAAATCAGATTATAATAATGATGATAATAATAATGAAAGCAAAACTCTTTTGTGAACAAGATGTAAATGGAACAAATATAGGTATGCAAATTTATGAAAATATTAAATACTAAAAAGATTGCTCGATTCCAATGAGTTGCACAAATTGGCACCATAACTGGAAATATTTTAGCAAAAAGCATTTATGACGATAGTTATGCTTGCCTTCATGAGTACTGACTGATGCGTTCATTGAACACAGGTAATTTTAGTATTTTCCGTCGGTTCCCACTTCCGCTCCATTGATGCCGACGGGTCCTAAGTGCGTCATCAAAGGGCGCATCGCCGATCTCCTGCACTTCCAGCCAAATTCAGTTTAAAAATTCCTCAATCCGCCAAGCGATGCCCCCGACAGCTTTTTCTGTCGGTGCATTTGTTATCTGTGTGTGGGACTTGGCTGCACAGCAGCCATTAAAGGCGAGGGCCCACTGCCGCGACCGCCATTTTTTTTTGCCGACTGACCTACAGATCGGCTAGCCAACTATGCCCACGGGTTCGGCCGGGCCACCAACAGGCAACCTGGAACCCCCTCTTGGCCTGGCCGAAATCCTCCCTGGTGGCCCAGTGGACCAAACTAAAATGTTCGCAGAGCTTGCAGCAGCTCTCCCCTTTAAGTGAAGGGGAGAGACGTGGTGACGCACATGCGTCATGAGGTCATCACCGCTCCGCTGATGATTGACAGCGGCGGTGACACCGTCCTGCCTCCACCTGTTGACAATCTGCTGCTTACCGCCCCACTTCCGCCCCTATTATAACTGACTTCTGGTCCGCTTAAAAAAAAAAACGACAAAGGGCTGAATTTCGCGAAAGAGGCGACCTCATCCGACGTGGCGGTGAAAACACTTCAAAAACGGAAGGTGCGTCAGGTTTCGGGAGTGCCTGAATTTCAGCTCCCACATCTCATTTACTCCAGGCTTACTGTCACCCTGACCTGTGTGAGAACAGGCCAACAGGTTGGGGCAATAAATAGAGCTGCAGCTGGGCCCTGGAACATCGTGGGCTACCTCGACTTGTGTGAGAACACCACCGCAGATTGGGGCTATAACTAGAGCTAGAGCGTCGGGCCCTGGAACATCGTGGGCGAAGGTGCGGCGAATGAGGGTACCGGGCCCAGAAGAGCCGAGGGCCCAGGGCGGCACGGGCCAGCCCACACTGCGATATTTGTGCGCACTAGGTCCGTGCAGCAGAGCAGGTCTCCAGTCATCCTGGTTCAACCCTTACCGCTGGATAAAACCCTAGCTCTGTCAAGCCTGTGTGGTGGCTGATGTGCAACTGTCACCACATGTTAAAAAACAAAATTCACGCACAGGCATCTTCTACCCCTTCAATTGGAGTTCAGGACTGGAACATCGGCTCCTTCATTAAAACATCTGTGAACTCATGTGGAAGCAAGTCATCCTCGTTCGAGGGACCGCCTATGAAGGAACGACTCCAGGCTTTGGACTGCACCACTTCTAAGGCAATTGGGAACTTAATGCTTTTAAGAATTTGTATATAGCAAAAAACACCTCATAATTGTTAAGTATATATACCTGAAATTGAATTTGAAGAAAACAGCAGTGAAACAAAGTTCAAAATACAACAATTTCCAAATATTCTTACAATCATTTTTGAACTAGCTGTGATAAAGTAATCATTGCAGGTACAGTAAAGAAAAACTATTAAGTCAGAAGTAACCATTTAAAAGTTTGGCCTGTGTTGTTCTTTTAACCGTATGTTATAATTCAGTTCAAATTCTGTTACAGATTGGGACAAATACAAATGTAATGTAACACACTCTTTCCATAGTGTTGTCATTAGCTTTTGAATCATTAATAATTGGCAATGGAACCATAACCACTTAGATGAGAATGCAAAATACATGAAAGCAAACGGTACAAACTAATAAATAGAAAATTTGTACTGGTATCTGTTTTTGAATCTGACTTAACAACAAACACTAGTGATTAGGCATGGGGACATATTCTCGTTACAAATATCTGTCTTATAGGATACATAGTTTTTGGTTAATAAGGCAATCAGAAGCAAATTTAAAGCATTTGAAGGTGAAAGTTGCAAGATGAAATACCTGTCTCTACTAGTAGAAGCAAGTTTATTTTTTGTGTATAATATACTGTGAAGTTTTGTGAAAGCTCACAGAAAAATTGTTGTAGAAGTTGGTTATATGGAAGTGTAAGTCACCCTCAGGTGATGTGCAATTATATCACAGCATAATAATCAGAATGAGCTGACAAATTAAAATTCATCATTGCAATTATATGACAAATATTTTCAGAATCTGTAAAAATGGATTAAATGTGCTTAAAATTTTATTGAAGATTTTTCAATATGTGTTATAATTAAATTAAGTGTGAGAGTGTATATCAAGAAATTTCATGACAGATGCACATCTATCTGCACATCAACTAAAAGATGACCATCTGAGAGAAAGAGAAAGCAAGGAAGAAATATTTATTTTAGTGAGAAAAATCTAAGAGACTTAAGTATCCTTGACCTAACATAACCACTGCTTTCAGGACATTAAGTTCGAATGAAAATAATTCAGAATGACACTTACCTATTTCCTGCTGCACTACTGATAGTGACACATGTGTTATGATAAGAAGGAGGAAAGTCCTCAACTGTACAAAGCTCTGCATGTCTAAATATTAGATCAGGACTCTGTGCAAATCAAAGGACAAGTCATTAAAACACTAGCATCAAGTCAACTTGTCCCTTCTCTGTTCAGCACCAAGTGCAGCGCAAATATCGAACTCTTGCCTACTGGTGAAGCTTTAAATAGAAAGGCTATTGGCAACTCTCATTCTCTTCCCACTTCCATGAAAACCATGTCGCAATTTGAAATCCTCATTACATATTACGTGATTGCTCATGGGTCACAAGTAAGAAAGAATAAACTTTGAGATTTATCGCTTCATGTCTGTTGAAACCCAAGTGTCTTATCTTTTGTTTCAAATGTTTAACTTGTCAAATATTTGGAAAAGAAAATAAGTAAAATGCCAAATACACCAACATCTGCAGAATAGTAAATATTCTGTTTAATCCCTGTGTATATTTTAATATTTTCTCAAAATATGTGTGGACTGCATGGTCTACTCAGTAATGAATGATTGTGCTTTGCACTATGACTCTAGTCATATTTCCTCTAGTCCAATATCTGTCAAATTGAAACAGATTTTAACAAAACTGTTTGACGTTCATTAATTTATTTTGTGGTGTGATATTCCAACTGTTGGTAAGTTTTATATGGAATTCAGCTGTATGCCAAGGCAGTGGGAAAGCTTTTAGAAATGATAATCTGAGACAAAATTAACAGTCACTTGGACAAGTATGGATTAATTAAGGAAAGCCAGCACGGATTTGTTAAAGGCAAATCGCCTTAACTAACTTAATTGAGATTTTTGATGAGGTACCAGAAAGGCTTGATGCAGGCAATGCGGTTGATGTGATGTACACAGACTTCCAAAAGGTGTTTGATAAAGTGCCACATATTAGGCTTGCCAGCAAATTTGAAGCCCACGGAATAAAAGGGACAGTGGCAGCATGGATACAAAATTGGCTAAGTGACAGGAAACAGAGTAGTGGTGAACGATTGTTTTTTGGACTGGAGAAAGGTATACAGTGGTGTTCCCCAGGGGTCGGTATTTGGGACCACTGCTTTACTTGTTATATATTAATGACTTAGACTTGGATGTACAGGGCACAATTTCAAAATTTTCAGATGACATAACACTTGGAAGTATAGTGAACAGTGAGAAGAATAGTAATAGACTTCAGGAAAACAGGCCGGCTGGTGAAATGAAAACAGAAAATGCTGGAAATCTCAGCGGGTCAGGCAGCATCTGTGGAGAGAAAGCAGAGTTAATGTTTCAAAAGAACATAAGAACATAAGATTTAGGAGCAATTTGGCCCCTCGAGCCTGCTCCGCCATTCAATAAGATCATGGCTGATCTACCTCAACTCCACTTTCCTACACGATCCCCAAATCCCTTGATTCCCTTAATTTCAAGAGAATTTGCTGGGACTTACAAGTTGCTTCACAGAGACCCTTACTGAAAAAGTTGAACAGCTAATTATCATAGCCCTCCCCGCCCCCCCCCCACTTAAAATCAATGCCAAGTTTGAATTTGCTGAGTTAACGGCATTACAGAATAGTGCTGAAAGGCTCCCAACCAGTCGACTAATCTGTTGCTCAGCAGGTTGCCCAAGGGCAACATTTTTATTGACTTACTTCTGGAATTTCATTTGAATCTTAAACCTCAATTAGGTATTCAAATAAAGATTTTGACAACCAGGCAGGTTCAGGGGTGATAATTATTTTTGTAGTTGACGAACCTTCGTCAGAGTTCTCTGGAGAGAGTTTGCACTGTGAAAATAGATTGACAATTAAAGATGTTGGGGCTGATTTTCCAGACACTTTCCCCCCAACCCAGCACTGAACAGGAACAGCATTTCTGAAATGTGCTGTGCCTATCCCGGCCAAATTGTCCCTTAATTAAGCTGCTTAGATTAAGGTAGCACCCTCAGGGTGAAGAGCTTGCTTTAAAAGATAGACCAGCTACCTTCTGGTATTGCTGCCTTACCCCATATCATCCAATCCACCAGAACTACAAGGTGGAGAGACTGTGGGCCAGAGCCTCCACTTTTGGGCTTATCGCCCAAAAATGGGCGTTATTTCCGGCATGGGCGGTAAAGAGTTTTCAGATCGCCGGCTTCTCGCCCATTCTCAAAGCACCTAGTCTCCATTTTTGAAAATGGGTGTTACCGCGAGCGATATGAAATGGGCTGTAGCGTTCATTTTTTTTAACCTTCTGCCGTAAAGTGTGGCTGTCCTTAGCAAAGGCATGGCAACGCTCGATTTCCCCTGATTCAGGAGGTCAAAGATGATATGTGCAGAAGAGGGAGACAGAGAGAGAGGGAGCTCAGAGGAACTGAAGGCGTGTCTGGGTGTGGTGTAGCTGCTTTGAGAGGAAGGAGGGAGACGTTAGAGGTTCACAGCAAGTCGGCAAACAAAAATTAGCTGTTACCAGTCACCTATTTGACTGAATTTGGCCTATAATGGAGGGAGAGGAGGAGGCATCACAGCACGCTGTGGAGACTGACGCTGGAGAGACCAGTGAGTTGGGAGAGGAGCACATTGAAGGGCGCTAAAGAGCCAGGAGATTCTCGGACGAGGCAAATGCCTCCCTCCTGCAGGAGGTTGAGTCACGCTAGGATGACTCGACCAAAGGCATACCAGAGGATATGGACCGAGATAGCAGAGGTAGACTCATCGGTGACCAAAGAGGTTCGTGAGGGCAACCAATGCCGCAAACGATGGAACGACCTTGTGGGATCCGCAAGAGCAATAATTGCATTGATATACATGTACTTAAAGACCAATCCCCAGCGACATCACTGAGATGGAGCAGCTTGTGCTCACACTCATGGGGAAGCATCCGCAGACAGCCACGGACGCATCTGCAGACTCTGAATTGATGCCACGTGAGTAAAGCTTACACCATTGCGTGATGTGAAGTCAATAGATGCCACACCCACTCATATCCGAACAATCATATATGATAGATGATTTCTAAAATTGTCCTAGAAATAATGATGGCCTAATGAAAATCATTAGAATGCAAATGTGTTGACGGTCATGAAATGTGACGTGTGTGATGATTTTGAGAGCGGTAGTGCTTTTGTCGTGCACATACTGTGGGTAGTGCTGGACTCACCTTGTGACCCTACTACCCTCTTCTCCCCTAATAACCTCATGTGTGTTTTGCAGCTCAGCCAGCAGCGCTTCCCAAGGCAAGACCGCAGAGGCCAGAAGATGGTGGGCATGGAGCCCAACTCTGGAGCATCCACGATACAGAGAATGACGTGACTAGCATGTTTAGTGAGTTTGTCTTACCGCAGGTAAAGGTTACACAGCCAGATAGGGGATGCATGACCAACAGGAAGAGCAGTGGAAGGAAGGTAGTGCAGGGGTCCCCTGCGGTCATTCCCCTGCAAAACAAATACACCACTTTGGGTACTGTTGAGGGGGATGACTCATCAGAGGAGAGCAGCAGCAGCCAAGTTCATGGCACCGTGGGTGGCTCTGCTGCACAGGGGGGCAGGATAAAGAGTGGGAGAGCTATAGTGATAGGGGATTCTATTTTAAGGGGAATAGATAGATGTTTCTGCGGCCACAAACGAGACTCCAGGATGGTATGTTGGCTCGCTGGTGCAAGGGTCAAGGATGTTTCGGAGTGGGTGCAGGACATTTTGAAGGGGGAGGGTAAACAGCCAGTTATAAACAGCCAGTGATGCATATAGGTACCAACGACATAGGTAAAAAACGGGATGAGGTCCAACAAGACGAATTTAGGGAGCGAGGAGCTAAGTTTAAAAAGTAGGACCTCAAAAGTAGTAATCTCAGGATTGCAACCAGTACCACGTGCTCATCAGAGTAGGAATTGCAGGATAGCTCAGATGAATACGTGGCTTGAGAGGTGATGCAGAAGGGAGGGATTCAAATTCCTGGGATATTGGAACTGGTTCTGGGGGAGGTGAGACCAGTCCAAACCGGACGGTCTGCACCTGGGCAGGACTGGAACCAATGTCCTAGGGGGAGTTTTTGCTAGTGCTGTTGGGGAGGAGTTAAACTAATATGGCAGGGGGATGGGAACCTATGCAGGGAGACAGAGGGAAGTAGAATGGGGGCAGAAGCAAATGATAGAAAAAAGAAAAAGTAAAAGTGGATGGCAGAGAAACCCAAGGCAAAAATCAAAAAGGGCCACATTATAGCAACATTCTAAAGAGGCAAAGTGTGTTAAAAAGACAAGCCTGAAGGCTCTGTGCCTCAATGCGAGGAGTATTCGGAATAAGGTGGATGAATTAACTGCGCAGATAGCAGTTAACGGATATGATGTAATTGGCATCATGGAGACATGGCTCCAGGGTGACCAAGGCTGGGAACTCAACATCCAGGGGTATTCAACATTTCGGAAGGATAGACAGAAAGGAAAAGGAGGTGGGGTGGTGTTGCTGGTTAAAGAGGAAATTAATGCAATAGTAAGGAAGGGCATTAGCTTGGATGATGTGGAATCGGTATGGGTGGAGCTACAGAATACCAAAGGGCAGAAAACGCTAGTGGGAGTTGTGTACAGACCACCAAACAGTAGTAGTGAGGTTGGGGACAGCATCAAATAAGAAATTAGGGAAGCATGCAAAAAAGGTACAGCAGTTATATCATGGACAACTTTAATCTACATACTGACTGGGCTAACCAAACAGGTAGCAATGCGGTGAAGGAGGATTTCCTGGAGTGTATTAGGGGCGGTTTTCCAGACCAATATGTCGAGGAACCAACTGGAGGGCTGGCCATCCTAGACTGGGTCATGTGTAATGAGAAAGGACTAATTAGCAATCTTGTTGTGCGAAGCCCCTTGGGGAAGAGTGACCATAATATGGTAGAGTTCTTTATTAAGATGGAGAGTGACACAGTTAATTCAGAAACTAGGGTCCTGAACTTAAGGAAAGGTAAATTCAACGGTATGAGACGTGAATTGGCTAGATTGGACTGGCGAGTGATACTTAAAGGGTTGACGGTCGATAGGCAATGGCAAATGTTTAAAGATCACATGGATGAACTTCAATTGTACATCCCTGTCTGGAGTAAAAATAAAATGGGGAAAGTGGCTCAACTGTGGCGAACAAGGGAAATTAAGGATAGTGTTAAATCCAAGGAAGAGGCATATAAATTGGCCAGAAAAAGCAGCAAACCTGAGGACTGGAAGAATTTTGTAATACAGCAGAGGAGGACAAAGGGTTTTATTAGGCAGGGGAGGAGTATGAGAGGAAGCTTGCTGGGAACATAAAAACTGACTGTAAAAGCTTCTATAGATATGTGAAGAGAAAAAGATTAATGAAAACAAATGTAGGTCCCATGCAGTCAGATTCAGGTGAATTTATAATGGGGAAGAAAGAAATGGCGGACCAGTTAAACAAATACTTTGGTTCTGTTTTCCGGAAGGAAGACAGAAATAACCTCCGGGAAATATTAAAGGACCGAGGGTCTAGTGAGAAGGAGGAACTGAAGGATATCCTTATAAAGCGGGAAATTGTATTAGGGAAATTGATGGGATTGAAGGCCCATAAATTCCCAGGGCATGATAGTCTGCATCCCAGAGTAATTAAGGAAGTGGCCATAGAAATAGTGGATGCATTGGTGATCATTTTCCAACAGTCTATCGACTCTGGATCAGTTCCTATGGACTAGAGGCTAGCTAATGTAACAACACTTTTTAAAAAAGGAGGGAGAGAGAAAACGGGTTATTGTCGACCGGGTATCCTGACATCAGTCGTGGGGAAAATGTTGGAATCAATTATTAAAGATGAAATAGCAGTGCATTTGGAAAGCAGTGACAGGATCGGTCCAAGTCGGCATGGATTTATGAAAGGGAAATCATGCTTGACAAATCTTCTGGAATTTTTTGAGGATGTACAAGGGAGAACCAGTGGATGTGATGTATTTGGACTTTCAAAAGGCTTTTGACAAGGTCCCGCACAAGAGATTGGTGTGCAAAATCAAAGCACATGGTATTGGGGGTAATGTGCTGATGTGGATAGAGAACTGGTTGGCAGACAGGAAGCAGAGAGTCGGGATAAACGGGTACTTTTCAGAATGCAGGCAGTGACTAGTGGAGTACCGCAGGGCTCAGTGCGGGACCCCAGCTCTTTACAATATACATCAATGATTTAGATGAAGGAATTGAGTGTAATATCTCCAAGTTTGCAGACGACACTAAACTGGGTGGTGGTGTGAACTGTGAGGAGGACGCTAAAAGGCTGCAGGGTGATTTGGACAGCTTAGGTGAGTGGGCAAATGCATGGCATATGCAGTATAATGTAGATAAATGTGAGGTTATCCACTTTGGGGGCAAAAACACGAAGGCAGAATATTATCTGAATGGTGGCAGATTAGAAAAGGTAGAGGTGCAACGAGACCTGGGTATCATGGTTCATCAGTCATTGAAAGTTGGCATGCAGGTACAGCAGCTGGTGAAGAAGGCAAATGGCATGTTGGCCTTCATAGCTAGGGGATTTGCGTATAGGAGCAGGGAGATCTTACTGCAGTTGTACAGGGCCTTGGTAAGGCCTCATCTGGAATATTGTGTTCAGTTTTGGTCTCCTAATCTGAGGAAGGACGTTCTTGCTATTGAGGGAGTGCAACGAAGGTTCATCAGACTGATTCCCGGGATGGCGGGACTGACACATGAGGAGATACTGGATCAACTGGGCCTTCATTCTAAACTCCAGTGTATAATGAGAAGGAATCTCATAGAAACTTACATGATTCTGACGGGACTGGACAAGCTAGATATGGGAAGAATGTTCCCGATGATGGGGAAGTCCAGAACCAGGGGACACAGTCTTAGGATAAGAGGTAGGCCATTTAGGACTGAGATGAGGAGAAACTTCTTCACTCAGAGAGTTGTTAACCTGTGGAATTCCCTACCGCAGAGAGTTGTTGATGCCAGTTCATTGGATATATTCAAGAGGGAGTTAGATATGGCCTTTGCAGCTAAAGGGATCAAGGCGTATGGAGAGAAAGCAGGAAAGGGGTACTGAGGTGAATGATTAGCCATGATCTTATTGAATGGTGGTGCAGACTTGAAGGGCTGAATGGCCTACTCCTGCACCTATTTTCTATGTTTCTATGTTTCTGTGACTCTCCGGACGATCCAACATCGAGTGCTGAGGAGCTCCGATTCTCGCCAGTCAATCCGCTGGGTCTGTTCTCCATGAATGAGAGCGAGGTCTCCGAGGAACCTGCATCACCACGCTCCAGAAGCCATTCCACCCCAAGGCCATCTAGTGGTCCTCCGGTCATTCCTGCCTCCACTCTGGAGGCACCGGCCCCAAGCACTTTGCCACAGGGCACCCCATTTGTACACAGGACGGCGCAACCCCTGTGGGCACGGCAGGCCTGTTCCACGAGCACCATATGACAGTGGAGAGATGGTACAGTTGTCCAGGAGGACTGTAGACATTGGTGACCAGCTCATCGAAGCATTAGGAGGCATATCCAGACAGCTGCCCGCCATGACAGAGTACATTCCGTGAATGATGGAGACCCTGGATGTGATAGCCAGGAACACTGCTGGAACAGGCCTCCCAGTGGTCCACGAGTGCGGCACTCCACCCCTAGGTTCTGCACCACCACTGCAAATGACAAATGAGAGCAAGGACCAAGATCCTGTTTCTGCATCAGAGAATGTTGCCCCCTCGGCACCCCCTGCTCCCGTACCCGTGTAACAACCTCAATAGCCTTCATCCCCCCCAACGAGGCACCGTCTGAGAAGCTCCTCGGCCAGGCACCATGGAGCGAGGAGGGGAAGGGGTAGAGGTGGGGAGAAGAAGGGAAGGAAAGTGAGCTGCATGTCTGCAGGTGATGGCTATGTTATATCTCCATCTGTGTGTATGCTATTTGTTGTCAAGTATGGGGGCTGGGGACCACCCTCCTGCTTTGCCTTTGTATTCTATGTTGCTGGATGTTGAATATTTGATTGGAAAAAGTGGGGTGTGGGTCGGGGTTGGGTGTTTTTGCCTGTGATACCTATGATTTCAGACCAAGGTTGGTATAGAATTTTTGTTATAGAACATAACCTTGTTGCACATTGTCTCAGATAGCTGCAGCATTACACACGGGTGATACTTTAACATGAAAGGGTTAAATACAACTTAACATCAATCAACGTAAACTTTAACTGGCACCAAGGTGATCGGCACCATTGATGTCTGAGCTGCGCACACACAGCAGTGTGTCAGCGTTGTCACTCACATCAACGCTCTTTCAGGCAAATCGTCCGATATCAGCTCCTCACGTAAGATTCTTGCAGCTATGTAGCCATCATGGGTCCTTTCCTGCAGTCTGGAGGGGATTGTGGGCATGGTTTCATAGCCAGCCTGATTGTCTGGCCCTAGGTCAGCTTCCAGCACCCCTTGTCGTCCTCTTCCTCTCTCTCATTAGGTGGAGCATCAGTGCCTTCTGGCAATTCTTGGCCCCTCCTGATAGCCAGGTTGTGCAGCATTGAGCACACGACCACAAATTTAGCTACTAGCTCAGGGTTGTATTGTAGCTCCCCTCCTGAGTGGTCAAGACATCTGAAGCACTGCTTAAGCACAATTATTGTTTGGTGGCCCCATTGCATTGTAAGTATGATAGTGATTGATCAGAAGCAATGATTTCCTGTCTAAAATACACTTGGAGTAAAGCACCAACAGTCCAGATTCTGAAAATATGTCTGTTGAGTTGATCACTTCACCTGAAAAGAACTCCAGAGTCAATGCAAACTTCCCCGAAGTTGAGGCAGCCTTTTGAATGAAACGACCTACGATTTTAAAAATGCCAGCCACACCGCTGGCGTTCATTCAGAACAGTTCCACTTTTTCTGGGCGTTTTTTGGGGCAAGTGATATTGTGGGTGATATGTGTGTGAGGTGGTGAAAGTGACAGTGGGCGATCTCCTGGGCGTTAGCTTCACCAAATATCCTCTTTACGACAAAAAAAAATGGTTGGGCGGTATTATTGAATCTTGGTATTAATTCCATGCAGAAATTAACGCTAGCCAATATTATGGGCATTGATTTTGCCCGTTCTGATGATTCTACCCCAAAAATGTGGGCGGGCGATAATATTTTTTCCCAGCGTTAAGCACATGGGGAAAGTAACGCCCGGCGATAAGTTTCCTAAAAATACCCGTCAGTTTCCATTTTATGCCAAAATGGGCGTTAAGCATGCCCATTTTGTCAATTTCCACTTATTTAAATGAGTGTTCTGTGTCTGGCACACCTGTCAGGTGAAGCCCCAGGAATCCCAGGGAACCGTATAAGGGTCAGAGGCCTGGTGTGACTAGGTCTTTGCCCTCTTTTTCCTGACCTTTCCCCATGGAATCTCAGTCCCCGGGGCAAAGATGAGGAAAAGCATCCCTTTCAAATTCTGCAGCACAGAATATGTTGGTGATAAGTATACCAGGGTGTGGAGGAGTGCTTATGATAGCAGATGGAAGAGTGGCTGTTCCCAGTGATACATTATAATATCTATCAGATCTATCAGGTAAAATTTAAGCATCTGCTGATTTCTCTCTGAAGTTGCTATTTGCCATCATCTGTTGACCCGGTACCTTGGGCTCACCTGCTAATCGTCCTCATGTTGTCACCTGCTCTAACCTCATAGCTCTACAGAGCCGATGGCAAAACTTAAACATTCTTTGAATCGATATATATATATATATATATATATACACAACAGTAACGGTTTCCCACTCAGAAATGCAGGTGTTTTTTTCTTGCAAACACCTCAAAGCTTCTGAAAATTTCAGATCTATTCTATGTTTTCCAGGTCACTTTCCCCAGCCTGGCCTGGCTCGTAGTGCATAGAAATACTTTACAATAGCGCCACCTGTAGGGACAACACAGACCTTTCAAGAGAAAAGACAAGACCACACATTATACATGGGTAATATCGGACAACACTAGTGCTACTATTGGAAATTGACAATATAAATAGTAAAAAATATTGACATGTATTTTTCAACGAAGAAAATTAACCATTACCATTGCCTCCTTGAGCGTATACAGCCACTAAGATTATTATGCAACATTAAAGCAGTTTCATTTTCCTGTAGTTTGTATATTCCTGAAGGTGAGGACTCTTGCTGAGTGACAGATCTGTGGGTACAACTATATCTCACCCAAGTGCCCATTTACTATGACAAGGAATTTCTGTGGAGGGTGAGAGCAAAGGAGTCTGAAAGCCAAAGCTGATCCTAGCATCACTTGATGTCCCCACACCTAAATCTCCAGTAGGGTTCACTGGAGAGTGATCAAGAACAAGAATCCCTGTTAGATTTGTACCCTCTACAGACCTGGGCACTGGGACTAATTATTGCAGTTGAAGCAGGTGCAAAATTTAAAAAAGAACCCCCCCCCCCCAGTGTTTGGGCTCATTCGAAAGGAAATTTAATTTAGGACTATCTACCGTAAAGTTTGGAACTCTAAAGTGCTTATGAAAGAAACTACGAACTTTAATAGAATTTTGGATTTTAAAAGAAAAACTCAAGGCTGTGGGCTTGCCCAAGGAACTAGCAGGAGACAATCTAATTAAGTGAAGCTACCTGCGTGTGAGGATTAAGTTAACCTGTCTGGAAGAATGAGTATTTGAAAATCCTTCCCCCACAAGAGACATTTACATCACAAAATCACCCAGAGGTAGCTACCCATCAACATGGATCTGGACAACCATTTCAGCATATACATCACAAAGAGGCCCAATCCAGCCTGTATGCGAAAGACTAAGCACAAAAGGACATTGCAATTACCAAACTAATATTTCCATCAGGAAACAGTTTTCGAATATCAACTCACCCAAAACATATCAACTTTTAATGAGCCCACCAAAATATTACAAAGAAGAACCAGGCCCACCAAAATTATACAAACAATTTTGAACAGATTTGGCGCCAAGATTAGAAACACTGAATTGTATAGCTGGCCCCTGTTTTCAACAGAGGGTATGCCATACTACACCAGGTTGCTAGGTAGCTACAAGGCTGCTACTACCTCAGATGACACTTTGACTGACAGTCTAGTTTCACACTACGCTGTGTCATCAAGACAAGGAGAGAAACCAACACGACAGTTGTAAACTAACTTCTCCAGCCTCGAAGTCCTGAAGTCCTGAAGGAAGGAAGAACATCGCCATCGCGGCAGCAACCGACCACAGTCAACGTGGTTCAACGGAAAAACCACCGCGATCGACCAAACTCGAACAAAAACTGTCAAAAGATTGGTAAGCATAGTCCCTACCTGCCCTGGAGTCTAACGTAGCTAGAATTAGGTATTGGGAGATGGGAGGTGTAATTTTTACTGTAACCCCCTTTGAATGTGTAGTCTATGGTTCTTTATTAGAGTGATTATAAGTTTGACCTTGTAACTTTCCTTGTATTATCCTTTATTAGAGTGATTGTAAGTTTGGCCTTGTATTTTCTTACCAGAGTAATAAGCCTGTATTACCTTGACTGTAATAAAACCAAAGTTCTTTTGCATCAAACCAGTGTCCTTTGCACTTTTGTCACACCCCTCAAATAAATCCAGAGTACAGAACCCAAGGGAGTGGGAGCGATTCGAACCGCTCAAGTTGGTCAGAAGGGAACCTGACCCCCCTCATAGAGACCACCTCCCTTAAAAAATGGCGACCACAAAGGCAGGACTCTGGTACAAGGAGTGTGATGTGGAGAGTGCTGGTTTGGGGCAAAGAACCAAGATGGAAGAAAGGATTTCCTCCTATGTGTAATAGAAGGTCAATGTAACTAAAGAATGGGTGCTTAGTCTATTGCGCGCTGAGCGTCCAGCTGACGCTACAGCCCAGTGGACAGCAAGCAAAGATCACAAAGAAGCAGTAGAGAAGGCAATTTGGTTGGTCTGTCTACAGCGACAGGTCCAACTCCTAGATAGAATGAATGAAACATTACAGGCAGAGTTATGGGAATGCGCAGAGAACTACCAGGAAAGGGTTATTTCAGAAGAAAGATTATCAGGAGAACTCCATAAGCTAAAACAGGAAAGGACCCAAATAATGGAAAGGTTTAAAAACAGGCAGGACTATTTTCAATGTCAGGTTACCGAGGCCAAAAGTAATGAAAAGTCATTGAGGCAGGAAAGCACTCGCCTCACCCGACAAGTAAAAGAGCTCCAAGAAAGATTAAAAGATGTGCAAGCAGCATATAAAATAGCTAAAGTAGGGTTTGAATCGGGAGACCATGGTCCCTGCCAGCAACAAATTAAAAGTTTAAACCTTGCTCTGTCCAAGGCAAAAGGCATGGTAAGCCTAATAAGCCCGGGTACGCCCCAGGTAAACCTGGACGAGAATGAGGAAACTACCCGCCCACCACCTGTGGCACGAATGACTACACTGGTGCAGCAGCAGGAGGGGCAAATCAGTTGCGGGGCGGACAGGGATAGTGAACCACCACCACCTGTAGCACTGAGTTTCAGCTCGGCTTGGCAGCAGGGAAGAGAGGGAGGCGAGCCAGAACAGGGAGAGCCAGAACCAGAGCCAATGTGCCCGGTCCGGCAACAGAAGTTTGGTCCGCCCACCCTTGCCGGGGGTCAAGGGCCCCTGGAAAGTCACTTTGTGGTCCCCCACACTCCCCAATAGCTTAGGGCTATGATAAGCCACCTGGGAAAGCTAACTCCAAAGGGAGACCCCCTCGGTTCACTTTGTGGAGGTGGAACAGGCAGGGGATATTAATGGGTGCGATGATGTAGAAATGGCAAAGGTGCTTCTCCTATCTCTAGACAGCAAACTGTACCAGTCCCTCTCTACTGAGAGAAAAAGAGGACAGAAAACACTTGCTGCAATGACGAGAATCCCTTCTCCAGAATAGAGAAAACGGTGCAGCTCACAGGACCGACTGTGGCCTGTGTACAAAAGCGCCTGTAGTGGGGACATAGATAGAGATCACTTAAGCCCAGATGAATTGGCACACTGGCTCCAAAGCCTAGTAGCTAACAGTTTACCCGGAATAAGAACCAAGGCTGAGACCTGGTTCGACCCCAGAGATCCCCAAGCCACAGAACAGGGAGTGCTTAGGCAACTGACCCTAGCTTATAGAAACGGCCGAGGGACAGAAGAGCACCTACAAAAGGGAAGGGTTCACGAAATCCGACCTAGCCAAGATAAGAAAGAATGGCGCCATGAGGGGGGTAACCCCTCCGATACAAAACATACCTGCTTCGGGTGCGGAAAGAGTGGCCACTGAAGAAAGGATTGTAGAAATCCTTGGAAGAGTAGCGTAGGAAAGAGTTCTCTAGCCCCGGCCAAAAGGCCGAGACCAAGAATCCAGCCCCCACCCCACTCATTCAATATTTTTCTAACCGCACTCCGAGCCATGTTAGATGGCCCTGGGAAGGTAGCCACCAGTACCGGCACCGAAATCCCATTTGCCCCCTCCCAACCAAAACCGTGACTAGGACAGGCACAGCCTGTCCACCTGTCTGCCCTCGAGTATGATGCGTGGGGGGAGACCGACCGTACAGATGGAAGTGGGAAAGGTGAAAGGGACTTACCTGCTGGACACCGGTGTCTCAAGCACCCTTGTCTATGCAGCTAACCCTGCCGTCTCACTCCTGTCTAATGGGGTCCCCTACAGCTTGGTGGGTTTCGCAGGCACTGAACATACTGGCTCATTCTCCGTTCCGCTCTTCATTCATTTAGGTACGCTCCACACTAAGTGGACTTGTGTCCTGATGAAGTGGAGGCAGGAAGGGAGAGGGATCCTGGGGACTGACTTCATCCTGGGCCACGGGATCCTAGTGGATTTAAGAAACCACTGTCTTTGGGGGTCAGTCTGTACGGGACAGGAGAGTGAGGTGATGGTTATCCCGGGAAAACTGGAAAAAGGGACGGTGTGCACCATAAAACCAAAGGAGGGTTACGACCTTGAATCACTGGTCAGTAACACCCCTGTAGAGTACCAATAATATGTGAGGAAAAACCTTGCAGCTTTTGCCACTCACAAACATGACTGCAGGAGAATAAATGGGGTCGAGGTTAGCATAGATAGGGACCCCATGACCTGACCACAGAAACAGTACAACTTCCCCAGGGAGGCAGAGGCAGACATGGAAACAGCCTTAGGTTCTTTAGTTAAACAGGGGGTATTGAGACCAATAGCTACCCATGTGAACTCTCCATTGTGGCCGGTTAAGAAACCGGACAACTCCTGGAGAGCCATGGTGGACGATCAAGTGCTCAACCATAACATCCCCGACTGTGCACCTACCATTGCTGCTGTCGCCGACCTCATTGGAAGTATCCCAGCCTCCGCGACCACCTTCACAGTGCTGGATATTTCCAACAGGTTCTGGTCCATACCTTTAAGAAGGGAAGATCAGCACAAGTTTGCTTTTACCTTTAAAGGACAGCAATATACTTGGAACTGTCTCCCTCAGGGCTTCCACAACAGCCCCAGGATTTTTCATCAGTGTATGGCCAACTGCTTAAAGAACTTCAGCAGAACCCAGCAATTAGTACAATATGTGGATGATCTGCTCCTGTTTACCGATGAGGGGGAGGAACATGGCCCACTGCTGGCTGAACTGCTAGAGCTGCTGAAAGAAGAGGGATTTAAAGTAAACCTCAAGAAGGCACAGATTGGCCTGAAGGAAGTAAAATTCCTGGGACTGGCTGTGCGCGCTGGGGAAAGAGCCATTGACAAAGATAGAAGGGAAGCAGTGCAGAAGTTACCCGCCCCCAACACAGTGACAGGAGGAAGATCTTTTCTAGAGCTAACCAGGTACTGCAGAGATTTCATTGAGGATTATGCAGCCACCGCAGCCCCTCTGCTCTGAGTCCTACACAAGGGAGTGGAGTGGGAATGGAACAAAGGTTGCGAGGCAGCATTTATCCAACTCAAGAAAGACCTGCAGACTACGCCAGCTCTAGGGGCCATAGATGGGGGTATAGAGTTTTTCCTGGAGGTAGCAGCCAGTGGGGACAGCCTAAGTGCAGTACTGCTCCAGGAGCGGCACGGCCGGCTGAGACCAGTGGTCTACTCCTCCAGGATACTCACGGACGTGGAGAAGGGATACTCCAACGGTGAGCGGCACCTCCTAGCCACTCACTGGGCTGTGAAAAGATCATTGATCTTCATGGGGGGTCCCCTATCACACTCCTTACCCACCATACTCCTGGATGGGAGAATCAAGGACGGGACAGTGAGCAGTGCCCGCATTGCTCGCTGGGCCCTGCTCCTCTCCCAAATGGACCTAAGGATAAAGGGACTCTGCGAGCCAAGACTCGCAGCCAACATGATTTATCCAGCGACAACCCACCAGTGTTCTGTAGAAGTGGTATGGGAAATTAACATAGGCTTTCGGGCTGGGTTACACCCCACAGGCCGAGAGATCTATGTGGAGGGTTCAAGCACGGTATCTGCAGGTGAATGACTCACAGGCTGCGGAGTTTATGATCCCGAGGCAGGCATTGCCCTGGCGATTAAACTCCCCAGTACTATGAGCGCCCAGCACGCTGAACTGTCTGTAGTGGTGTACGTAGTCACACACCCGAAGAATTCCCTACCCCATACACGATTTGCTCGGACAATATCTTCACATGCAATTCGTGTACGGAGTAGCTGGCTATCTGGTCCCGCCGCGGATACACATCCGCAGACAGGAGACCCCTGGCAATTAAGCCCCTACTGGAAAAGATCATGAAAGCCATAGGGGAGGAAGGGAATATCTACATACACAAGGTAAAGGCACATTCCACCACAGAACCCCGTAGCGAGGGAAGCCAGCAGGCTGACATGTTAGCCAAGCAGGGAGCCTGCACGGGCAAGCTCTGGGATTCGTACAAACCAGGACCCATCGCAGCAGCCAGGGGCAGGATTGGGATGGTAGGGAGGGCAGGGATAGCTTTGCCCCCAGACCTAAAAACGGTCCAGACCTAAGACCCCGTCCTCAAAACTGTTCTGAACACACTAGCTAAAGGGGAAAGGATAAACGGCCTGTACAGTACCGCAGCAATTGCCATTAAAGAAGGCATGCTGTTCAGGGGAGAGCAATGGGTAGTACCGCAACAACACCGGAGAGAATTCTTCCAGCTGGCCTACGAGGGTCCAGGAGCAGAACACCCTAGACCTGAGACCACTTGGCAATGAGTGGAACAGGCAGGGTGGTGGCCAGGACTCAGGGAAGACGTCCGCGAGTTCTGTGCTAGATGTCCATGTGTGCGCGGCCAACAACCCTGACCCCCAGAAAAGAAAGGTGTCTATGGGATATATCAGGAGGGTAGAGGGACCCTGGCAGTCAATCCAAATCGACTACATCGGACCCCTACCCACTGCCCAGGGAGGCTACAAGTACTGCCTAGTATTAGTGGATATATTCACCAAATGGGTGGAAGCCTTCCCATACCGAAAAGCCACTGCCCTGGGAACAGCCAGGATCCTGGTCAGAGAAGTGTTCTCTCGATGGGGACTACCACAATACGTAGAATCCGACCAAGGGAGTTACTTCACCAGGCAGGTGATGCAGGAGACCTTTAAGGTACTCTGCATCAAAGGGAAATGGTATGTCGCCCACAACCTGCAGTCATCCAGGCCTGTGGAGCGTTTAAACCACACCATCAAAGAAAGGCTATGCAAAGAGACAGGGAACTCACCCAAAGGGTGGGTAGAGGTCCTACCACTGGACCTCATGGGGATCTGGGCCAGCCAGTCAAAGAGCACGGGGTACTCCCCGTACGAGCTCATGACTGGCAGAGCCATATGAACCCCCACCCATGTGTTAGCCCCAATACTCACAGAAGGTCAGCTTAGGGAAATGAACCGGGACAGTTTTCTCAGGAATCTGTTTGAACACCTTAAACAGATTCACTGGCAGGCTGCTAACAATATGGGAAAGCATCATCGGAGCAACCGACTGCTGCTAGAGTCCCACAAACACCATGAGTGGGAGATAGGGGACCAGGTTATGGTGAGGAACTACGCTAGAGTAGGGGGTCTTTGAGGCACTGTACATAGGACCGTACCACATTGTCGACAAGGCAAGCCTCGTGGTCTATGCCATAAAATTGCCCCTCCGAACAAAGTGGTTCCACATAAATCAGTGCAAACTTTTCAACCCAGGGGCAGCAGCTAAATGTAAGGGACAGCCAAAAATTGTAAACCATACTAAAGACAGGGACCCCCAGCCAACAGCCCCCGACTGTGGAGATCCCACAGGGGACGTGGCTGACCCACAGACTGCATCTAGAGGGGCGGTGGACTGTGTTACTGGAGGAGCTGTCCTCCCAATCGATGGGACTCGGACGCACCTCCAGCAGCCGAAGCCTTAAGAAGGACTCCCCGCACACCACGGCCAAAGACACCATGGTCACCCGCGCTCCAATTTAAATGGTTCAGCCCCGGGAAAGGGACCAGCCGCAAAAGGGCACCGAAGGTCAGAGACCAGCCCGTGAGTAGGGACACCTAGCCGGTAGCCTCGGGAAACAAGGGACCCCCGGAAGAGATAGCGGTTGCCCAGCCACCAAGTGGGAGTCCCCAGGTACCGTAGTCCTCGACTAGGCAGAACCCCCAGGGGAAGAAAGGAACCAGGCAGCCACCCCCAAAGGAGTGATGTGCTGTAGCACCGGAGGGGACGTTCCCCCGATAGTGTGGTACTCAAACCCACGTCCGGTCAGGGTACTTAGGGTTAGGCGGTGCAGACCGACCTATCACCTACCTCACTGGACACCCAGCGGGAGAAGAAGAAAGAAAGAAGGCAGGAATTAACCTGGCCACCCGGAGACGGGTGGCAGATGTGCATACATAATGCCATATGAATTTAAGGATGTTTAGCAATATGAATTTAAGTATGTTTAGTGACTAAGTTTAGAATAGTGTAAGATTTATCTGTGCAATGACAAGTATATATGTATTAGTTAACTGGGGTAAAGAAAATAATCTACCTGTGCAGCTATTAAAAGAAGCACAGGCCGGGTAATACCCGGGAGTAAGAAGAATCTACCGGTATGGCTATTAAGGAAGTACCGGTAAGATAACAAGCAAACAACTGTGAGATAAAGTTAAAAGCAGAAATCAGTCCACAAGGAACTGAATAAGACAGCCAGCCAATTAAAAACTATGAGCCCAAATTGGAACTTGGTCACCTTTGTCAAGCCAGAGAACTTTCTCAGGGCTACACAATCTTTATGTGCCCCTACAGGAAAGAGAGCAGCATGAGAAGGATCCTGTTCCTGCTCGCCTTGGTAAGGACGAGCAGCAGCGACTGGGGAGATGTGGAAGAATCCCTCATTTACGGGTGTTCAGGAGGAAGAGCACCGATCGTAACCACCAGGGGATGGCACCCCAGGCGTGGAAGTACTCGCCATTTACGCCCACGAGGGAAGATGGCTGGGATCTAACTCTACCCGCTACTCCAGCCAGGAAGGTTTTACCTACGGGGAGGCCTCACTTCCATGCCCCCAGATGCGGATCATCACTGCCCGAGTCAGTGTTACAGAGGGAAAGCATGTGTGTTTGACTTACAAAGGAAACATTCCCCTGGGAAGACGGTGGTGGTTCAGAAAACTCAGCAAGGACGCATGGGACCAGGAATCGGACTGGGAAAGACTCGGTAATGATACGTACCGCACCGTCACGGGGACACGGGGAGGAGTAAAAGTGTGTTGGGACAAATGGTGGGAATCCGAACAAGGAATTTATGTTTGCATGTGGAGATCAGAGAGTATTTGTCCCGCAAGCATATCAATCACCTTCGCCAGGCAATGGCAAGATGAAGGGGAAAGGATGGGGTGTGATTCTAGCCTACACGGGTGCGCGGTCCCACACTCCCCACTCCCAATTAACACCACTGAACTAAGAGCACACATTAAGAAACCTCTGCCCACAACCCTGCCAATACGCACAGTAATAGAAAGGTGTCTTACCACCACCAAGGAACCTGGAAATGGATTAGTATTGGTACTGACTGAAAAGGTGTTATATCAGGGGATACATTATGCAGTAGCTTCAGTAATTTTAAACCTTATCGAGGTACACCTACCTGCATGGTGTCCAAAGGAAACAGAACTGCTATACCAAGCCCTACTTAGAGACATGTTCAAGAGATTTTATGAGTTAGACTTTGGAAATGTAGACAAAGCAGACCTATACACCCTAAACGCTAGGGACACCATGGGCTCGGGGAGACCGAGAAGGGGAATCATAAATGATGTTTTCACTACCTACAATACAGCATCCGCTGTAATAAATAGCTTAGATGACATAGAGCTGCAAACACAGATAAACAGTTTAAAGACCCAATTGAGAAAATCCTGAAACAGGAGAACACAGTAGTAGGATCAGAACTACATGAGGACCAGGCTATGACTGTCCATTTAAAAGAAATAGTGGCTGAGCGGGAAAAACAATCACAGACAGTGAATGCACTCATACAGGAGGATAGAAATGCTTCAGACCAGGCTGCACAGAACGAGGTGTGCGTACTATATGGGGCATGGTTGTTGAGCAAGGGCCGCAACAACCTGGAGGATTTAAAACAAGGTGTAGTCCCCTCTTGGATCAGGAACAAGCACCCCGCAGCCCTCCACCCGTACAGCAATTCACTAAGCCCGTGACAGCTCTGCCTAGCCTCTAAAGCCTACCCTGTCCCAGTAGACTGTGGGAGATATAACCACACTATTATGGCGATAGTATTAAGGATGCCGGTCATGGGTGGGACAGCCCGACCCGCACCGGTATACTGGGTGGAGAACATTGGAGTTATTCAGGGAGGTGCACACATTAGTTTCGCAGTGATCCCATCCAATGTCATAAAGTGGGAGCACGCTGTAACGGGTACTGACCTCTCTGGGTGCCGGAGCCGGGGTGCACATGTAATACTGTGTCCCCAGTACTTGAGTGCCCATTCAAAGTCACAGTGTGGGTTTAAAGCTGCTGGCGCATAGCCTATTAACTGCACCATGGAAGTAATGGCACAAGGCCATGTCCTTCCACAGGTAGCGTACATAGCGGGTGGGGCATATTGTCTCACCACCAGTGCGCCCCACTACCAACATGGACACTTCTGGAATCCGGTAAGTGACAGCAGTTTTTGCTTCAAACCTGAGGCATCAGTTCAAGTGGCCCAGGAACGGATTGTCCCCAATCCTGAACCCTCCACTGTCCACCTCACTGTGAAGGAAAACATTACAAACCTGCAGGATTATGTTGTACATTTTGGCTATGCAATTCCCCCTCTACCCGAACATCTTACCGCTCTGCTAAAAGCTGTAATTATCTCACAAAAACACTTCTACACTCTAGAACAGAAAATCATTGAGATAGGGACAAAGATTCTCAAGATCACCATTCCGCCTTGGTGCAACCTTTTCAGAAATATAGAGGTCCCAGTCTGGATCAGAATCACTTCCCATACTTTAGTTATTTGTCAACTCAAGATTATTCTTTACTTATGGTGTCTCACTTGCCGAGTGAAACGTAGAGGCCATCAGGTCAGGCACCAAAGGGTGCTGTACGCTCCTTGGCTGAACTTGGGAAACACGCAGGGAGGGGTGACACCATACTACCCTGTTTAATTTGTGTTTGATTTTACCTGCTGTAAACCGCAAAATTTTGAGTATTGTGAGAGTGTTACTTGAAATGCTTTGACTATGCACTGAACTTAAAATATATTTGACTAAGGACCTTTATGTTACTTGAGAATGTGCTTTGACAATGTGCCTCATTTTATTTTACTTAAAGTTTTGTGTTTGACTGTATACCGTTATTTTACTGTGAAAATTGAGTAAAAGAGGGACATGATACCCTCTCTATACTGCAACCAAAGTGTAACGACTGTATTCGCCTGTAAATTGCATTTGCATTTTATCGGGGGATGCAGGGTAATGTTGAGCTCATATAAATGCAGGGAAGGTTGACTCTCGGGAGCAGGAATTTTGCTTACCTTGATTGACACTCAAGAGTGTGGAAAAGTTTGGAACGCTAACGTGCTTATGAAAGAAACTACGAACTTTAATAGAATTTTGGATTTTAAAAGACAAACTCAAGGCTGTGGATGGACCTAAGGAACTAGCAGGAGACAGTCCAATTAAGTGAAGCTACCTGGGTGTGAGGACTAAGTTAACCTGTCTGGATGGATGAATATTCAAAAATCCTTCCCCCACAAGAGGTATTAACATCACAAAATCACCCAGAGGTAGCTACCCATTAACATAGGTCTGGACAACCATTTCAGCATATACATCACAAAGAGGCCCAATCCAGCCTGTATGCGAAAGACTAAGCACAAAAGGACATTGCAATTACCAAACTAATATTTCCATCAGGAAACAGTTTTCGAACATCAACTCACCCAAAACATATCAACTTTTAATGAGCCCACCAAAATATTACAAAGAAGAACCAAGCCCGCCAAAATTATACAAGGATTTTGAACAGATTTGGTGCTAAGATTAGAACATTGAAATCGTATAACTGGCCCAGTTTCAACAGAGGGTATGCCATACTATACCAGGTTGCTAGGTAGCTACATGGCTGCTACTACCTCAGATGATACTTTGACTGACAGTCTAGTTCCACACTACGCTGTGTCATCAAGACAAGGAGAGAAACCAACGCGACAGTTGTAAACTAACTTCTCCAGCCTCGAAGTCCTGAAGTCCTGAAGGAAGGAAGAACATCGCCATCGCGGCAGCAACCGACCACAGTCAACGTGGTTCAACAGAAAAACCACTGCGATCGACCAAACTCGAACAAAAACTGTCAAAAGATTGGTAAGCATAGTCCCTGCCTGCCCTGGAGTCTAACGTAGCTAGAATTAGGTAGTGGGAGATGGGAGGTATAATTTTACTGTAACCCCCTTTGAATGTGTAGTCTATGGTTCTTTATTAGAGTGATTATAAGTTTGACCTTGTATCTTTCCTTGTATTGTCCTTTATTAGAGTGATTGTAAGTTTGGCCTTGTATTTTCTTATTAGAGTAATTATAAGTTTGTATTACCTTGACTGTAATAAAATCAAAGTTCTTTTGCATCAAACCAGTGTCCTTTGCACTTTTGTCACACCCCCCAAATAAATCCAGAGTAAAGAACCCAAGGGAGTGGGAGCGATTCGAAACCGCTCAAGTTGGTCAGAAGGGAACCTGACCCCCTCATAGAGACCACCCCCTTATACAGTAATTGGGCTATCAACACAGATCAGATATCTCACATGTTCCTGCTCTGTATAGTTCTACCCAAAGTCAGGTGATGGATCGATCCACTTAAGCTTTAGGAATCTCTCCAATTATTTTGTTCTCCAGTCACGTGTCTGTCCACGGAAGGTAACAAGTTATTTGGTACTTGTTGTAGCAGCATATTGGAGTAACATGGCAGTGATCCAAAACATGGAACCAAAGAGGAGGGAGATGTGGATTATCTCCCATAATCATCCACCTGTTTCTGCTGTCTATCAATTACTAATCATGCAGAATGCAATGGCCCACATTTCCACATTAATATTTGCCAAAGAAGAATATATTAGAAGGGGTTACTAAAAGCTCGGTCAAAGATGTGGGGTTTAAGAAACTTAATAAAGGAGAGGAAGGTGCTTTCCAAAGTAATTGTTATACTTTGAATAGATTGTTTTTCCACTGCAGTTGGATTATATATCAGTTTAACTCACTTTTTTCACACTGCAGTTTATTGTGACTATACAACAGTATAAAGTCCACTTTCTAAAGCAAGTACGCATGTATGAATTTAAAATATTGGCATTCTGTATCCTTTGTTAGATTCTTAAGCTACAATAATTATATCCAGAATGAGGTGTTGGCTGTCTCCATGGGGCAAACTGCAATGGGACGAAATTCAGGGTCCTGGGAAGGACCGTTACTACGGGTTTTCGGAGCCCATTCGGCAAAATCGATTGAATGCCGTGTTCCGGGTGATTGGCCCCCGCGACGCATTTTCAGTGCGGGGGTGGGTGGTGTGTGGACAGTGTGCACTTCCGCCGCAAGCCACTGACTTCCGCCGTGGTATGGGGCTTGCGGTTGTTCTGACGTCATCAGGGTGTGCGCCGCTGCTACACAGCCACGCCACCCAAATTCACCATAAATAAACTGAGCTTCTTTTTTTCAAAGTGCCTGTGTCAGCTTTTTGGCTAGGTGCACTTTGTCATGCTAATTGACACCACTGGAGGAGGATTACCGCGACCGGATATTTTTGGCCATAACTTTTGCTGTTGCTTTTTATGCATTTATTAAAGCTGTCAGTAGTGTTCATAAGTTTTGGAGAGTTTTGAAGACTTTTTAGTGGAGGCCTGTAGGCCTCATTCTCTGCTTCACAGAGGCCTGCTTGTGAGGGTCCAGTCTTCACACAGAATGGGCTCGGTGTTGGCAGGGAAATGCCTTGTCCACCTTGTGAGACGCAGGGCAGCATGCAGGAGAAGGCAGTGCCATCATCAATGGGCCCAGAGGCAGCGGGCAAGGGAGGCAGCAGCCATGGCTGCCCAAGAGAGAGAAGGGCCTGCAGATGGCCGCAGACCTCCACATAGAGAGGGTGGCCTGGAGGGAGATTGCATGAGGAGGAGGGTCAGGTATGCTAACCCCCTGCACCACAGCAGCCTGTAGATATTCACAAACATGAGGAGGATCAGCTAACTGCCATGGGAGGTGGCCAGCACAGACCTGGGGGAAGAAGGCCCTACCGTTAAAGGGTCTACCGACGTCAGTTCTCCTTCCTGGAGCTCAGTGATGAGCAATGTTTGCGAAGGCTCAGATTTAGAAAGGATTTACTGAGGGAGCTGTGCAATGTCCTGCGATAAGATCTCCAGTCTTGCACAAGGCTCAGGACAACTCTGACTGTTGAAACCAAAGTCACCATAGCTCTAAACGTTTTTGCTACGGGGTCTTTCCAGTCTGCGACTGTAGATATCGCCAAAATCTCCCAATTCTCTGCCCATCGCTCCATCCGTCAGGTCACCGATGCTCTGTATAGCAGAAGACTGCTCTATATCTCCTTCCCGATGACCAGGGAGAAGCAGGTGGAGCGACAGGCCGGATTTATCTAGATTTCAGGGTTTCCCAGGGTGCAGGGTGCCATCGACTGCATACACGTTGGCCTGAGGGCACCACACCATCCCGAACTCTTCATCAATAGGAAGGGATTCCACTCACTCAATGAGCAGCTGGTGTGTGACCACCAGCATAGGATCCTGGCAGTTGATGCCAGGTATCCAGCAGCAGCCTTGATTCCTTCATTCTGCGCCAGATCAGTGTGCCCACCCTCTTTATCGGGTCAAATCAGGATTGTAGTTGGCTGCTTGGCGACAAGTGATATCCTCTGTCCACTTGGCTGCTCACTCCACTATGGAACCCCAGGACAGCGGCCGAGCATGCCTACAATGACACTCATTCTGCCACCAGGTGCATCATAGAGCACTGTATTGGGATCTTCGAGCAGAGGTTCCATTGCCTGGACCAATCTGGTGGCGCCTTGCAGTACGCTCCTGAACGGGTCTCCATATTCGTGGTGGTCTGCCACATGCTGCACAACCTGGGCGTCATGAGGGGCCAGCTGCTGGAGGTCGAGCCAGCAGTACCACCTGATAAGGAGGAGGCACAGGTGGAGGAGGAGGATCCCTGTCGACACCCAGCCATGAGGCATCATCGCCATCACAACCCTGCAAGGGAGGTGGACACATTTGATTGCTGCTCGATTCACATAATCTCATCCCCACATGAACCTTCACCTCCTATTTGCCATGGCTGTCCCAATGAGTGCCTTCACACAGAATTGCCCACGCTCAAATGATACACTTGCCCAGATATGTGCAAAAAATAAAGATTTATGACATGATCGAAAACAGTACTAGAAACTTACACAAAAACTTCATTTTTCACCCTTCTGCATCTCCTATATCTTCTCTTATGCATGCCTATCCTGCTACTACACCTAAGTGTCTCCCCGGTGGCTGCATCATGGGTCTGGGAAGGCTGTTATGTTTAAGAACATAAGAACGTAAAAAATAGGAACAGGAGTAGGCCATATTGCCTCTCGAGCCTGCTCCGCCTTTCAATAAATCATGGCTGATCTGATCATGGACTCAGCTTCACTTCCCCGCTCGCTCCCCACAACCCCTTATCCCCTTATCGATTTAGAAAATGTCTATTTCTGTCTTTAAATTATTCAATGTCCCAGCTTCCACACCTCTCTAAGGCAGCGAATTCCACAAATTTACAACCCTCTGAGAGAAGAAATTTCTCCTCATCTCTGTTTTAAATGGGCGGCCCCTTATTTTAAGATCATGCCCTCTAGTTCTAGTCTCCCCCAGCAGTGGAAACATCCTCTCTGCATCCACCTTGTCACGCCCCCTCATAATTTTATATCTTTTGATAAGATCACCTCCCATTCTTCTGAATTCCAATGAGTAGAGGCCCAACCTACTCAACCTTTCCTCATAAGTCAACCCCCTCATCTCAGGAATCAACTTAGTGAACCTTCTCTGAACTGCCTCCAAAGCAAGTATATCCTTTCGTAAATATGGAAACCAAAACTGCACGCAGTATTCCAGGTGTGGCCTCACCAATACCCTGTATAACTGGAGCAAGACTTCCCTGCTTTTATAGTCCATCCCCTTTGCAATAAAGGCCAAGATTCCATTGGCCTTCCTGATCACTTGCTGTACCTGCATACTATCCTTTTGTGTTTCATGCACAAGTACCCCCAGGTTATAGAAACATAGAAACATAGAAAATAGGTGCAGGAGTAGGCCATTCAGCCCTTCGAGCCTGCACCACCATCCAATAAGATCATGGCTGATCATTCCCTCAGTACCCCTTTCCTGCTTTCTCTCCATACCCCTTGATCCTCTTAGCCGTAAGGGCCATATCTAAGTCCCTCTTGAATATACCCAATGAACTGGCATCAACAAATCTCTGCGGTAGGGAATACTGTGCTGTATTGCAGCACTTTGCAATCTTTCCAAATTTAAATAATAACTTGCTCTTGATTTTTTTTCAGCCAAAGTGCATGACCACACACTTTCTAATATTATACTCCATCTGCCAAATTTTTGCCCACTCACTTAGCCTGTCTATGTCCTTTTGCAGATTTTTTGTGTCTTCCTCACACATTGCTTTTCCTCCCATCTTTGTATCATCAGCAAACTTGGCTACGTTACACTTCTTCCAAGTCATTAATATAGATTGTAAACAGTTGGGGGTTCCAGCACTGATGCCTGCGGCAACCCACTAGTTACTGATTGCCAACCCGAGAATGAACCATTTATCCCAACTCTCTGTTCTCTGTTAGTTAGCCAATCCTCTATCCATGCTAATATATTACCCCCAACCCCGTGAATTTTTATCTTATGCAGTAATCTTTTATGTGGCCAAATTGTCAAATGCTTTCTGGAAGTCCAAATACACCACCTCCACTGGTTCCCCTTTATCGACCCTGTTGTTACATCCTCAAAGAATTCCAGCAAAGTTGTCAAACATAACTTCCCCTTCATAAATCCATGCTGATTCTGCCTGACTGAATTTTGCTTTTTCAAATGTCCTGCTACTGCTTCTTTAATAATGGACTCCAACATTTTTCCAACCACAGATGTTAAGCTAACTGGTCTATAGTTTCCTGCTTTTTGTCTGCCTCCTTTTTAAATAGGGGCGTTACATTTGCAGTTTTCCAATCTGCTGGGGCTTTCCCAGAATCCAGGGAAGCTGCAGATGTCCTTCTCGGATGCCTGCGACCAGCTTTGGCCCTGGAAGGGCCAGTTGCAGACTAGTCAGCACCCTCCTGGGAGGGTTCAGTCTGGCTTAGCTCGGGCAAGGCCATGCGTGGAGACCCTGGCGGAGTGGCAGGTCTGGGGCCAGGAATGTTGTGATCCTGAGAGAGCACATCAGAATCCTGGTCCATGGAGCCTGTCACATTACTATCACCACCAAACTGAGGGAGGTCACGTCGGTGGTGTGGCGCGACACCGGAAGGTCCCCCGAGGCCACGAATGCAACACTGAGGTGTCGGATGGCATCGAGCTGAGACTGCATGAGAGCAGCCAGAGTCTCAAAGCCACCAGACATGGCAGCAGTTTGACGCTCCATGGCAGCAGTAACACGCTCCGTGGCCTGTTGACCAAAGTGCATAAGAGCATTCAGGACGCAGCCATCCTCTCCAATCCAGCACCGATTTGCCCGTTCCCTCGTGCCTGTGGTGAAATGGCAGCTGCCACATCACCTGCAGGTTGCGGCATCACAGCCAGATCTGCACGGCCACTCTGGGAGTCCACCATCACCTGCCCACTGGCAATGATGGACTTCATGGTGTGCGCAGAGCTGTCAAGTATGCGGGAGGCGGACTCTCCACTCTCCTCACCACTTCCGAAAGCCTCTCTGGCACCCTTGTCAGTGCCCTCAACATCTGGGAATGCATGCCCTCCACCTTCTCTCATAAGCCGCTACAGCAATGGCATCATCTGAGTCCTCCTCTGCAGAACTCCGGTGCAGATTCGCCCTCCCCAGAGAGGTGGCACACGAGGTTGCCTAGCCCCATCACCATGCTGCAGCCTGCAAGCCCTCGGTGCAACACCCAGTGCAGACCCCTGTACCACCTCATCTACATCACACCGCTCACTCCCAGTATCAGAGCTGGCGGGTGTGGCTGGAAGCAGTGACACGTTGGTGCCATCAGTGTCCACCTCTTCCTCTTCCTCATCTGTCACATCACCAAACGATGGAGTGCGCTCGACACTGTCACCAGGGCCTGACCCCTCAATGTCGTCACTGTTCTGATTTGACATGTCTGGTGTGATGTTGTGAAGGGTCTCATCCAGGCCTCCAGCTGGTCTGTGAGGTCTTTCCTCATTCTCCACTGTGCTGGGTGTGCCGCAAGTGCTGCCACTCGGTCGGTCATCTGCAATCGTGAATGAGAGAAGGGCTGCCATGAGGGGGTGGTGGGGGATTGATGCATGGAGCCTGAAAATAGCAGTCTTATAGAAGGAAAGGCACAGGCACATTCAGGTAGAGAGCACATTAAAGGATGGCCTCACTTACCCATGCTACCCACATTGGCATTGCCAGTATCGCAGGTCACAGGGAGTGTCTCATTGCAAGCTTAAATGGGTGAAGGGCTGCCGTCAGGGGGAGGTGGAGGATTGATGTATGGAGGCTGCAACTAGCAGACTTCCAGAAGGAAAGGCACAGTAGGCACTGGCGCATTCAAGGAGAGAGCACATTAAAGGAGAGCCTTCACTTGCCCACATCGGCGTCAGCAGTACAGTGGCCCATTGCGAGAACACACACACATTCACATATATATATATAGAGGCGTCAACAATGAAATGCTGCTTCAGTGACTAAACAGTGAGGATGGGAAATAAGAGAATGTTGAAGGAGAGGCTCGCAGATGCAAGGTCAGCAGTTGGTGCAACAGGTATTCACTTTCATAAGACGGATGATATAATTCAAACATTTTTTGCATTGCGTCGCAATCCTGTTATGAATGGAGGTGCCTGATACCTCCCCAGTAATCTCCCTCCATGCATTGGTTAACACCTCATGAGTGGGTCTCCCCATGTCCGGATAAATCAGTCTCCTCCTCCCCTCGACACCCTGCATGAGGGTCTCCAGCTCTTAGTCAGTAAATCAGTTTGCCCTCCTTGGTCCACGAGCACCAGCATCCTGCAACCTAACTACTTCCCTCCTCAGGACCGAGCTGCAAACTCTGGCCTTTAAGATGGCCGGGGAGCAGCTTGCTCATTATCGCAGACACAATAGTAAGTACATCATGGAATCTAATATGGCCAGAGTGACCTCCTGGACTAGCTTTGATCATCTGGATGGGTCAGAGAGGAATTTTCACAGATTTTTTCGCTAATTGACCTGGGTTTTTATTTAGTTTTTTGCCTCTCCCAGAAGATCGCATGGCTCCGGATGGGTGGAGTGTAAATTGTTGCGATACATGGGGTATCACAGTTGTGTGAGGCAGACTGGTTGGGCTGGATGCTCTTAACCTGTCCGCCATTGTTTATAGATTTATATTTAACCTTCAAGGCTGCTGACCAAGGGCCGTGTGACTATTTGTCGGCCGGCGCGAACACAATGGGCCGGAATGGCCTCCTTCCACGCTGTAGACTTCTGTATTTCTATATTTCGATTTACACATTAGCACAATGCTGCATTTCTCCATGGTGATCCTGCTTCAATCAAGACACCCACACCGCAGCAAACTGGCATTTACTTCGCTCCTTAGCGCAGGAGGCCATTTTCTTTTTGGCTGAATTTGGATCGGGGGCCTGCTGCAAAAATTGCGGCGGTGATGGCTCAAAAAAGTCATGAGGTTCGCCAGGTTTGTGGCAGCCGTGAATTTCGGCCACCTGGTCTCACCCATACGCCACAATTAGCTCATTTAAATCATTCGTGTGCGTTCCCAATGCTTAATGCATAATATGCTGGAAGGGGCTGGATTATAGTGCATTATCCAGCAGCCCTAAAAGCATTGCTAGGGAAGATTCGAGGAATACAGCTAGTTAAAGGTAAATAGCTACATAGAAGAAAAAAATCTTCCAGAAATGTTTCTTGTTGAGGGGCTGGGGCAGTGTCAATAAAGAGACATCGGGAAAATCAAAAGCAATGTCAAGGCATCAAGCAGCTCAAACACCAGTCATCACATAGGGGCTGTTTGAGCTGCTTGATGCCTTGACATTGTTTTTGATTTTGGAGAGGGTTCCCTGGAGGGATTTTGCCTCATTTGGCACTCCAGGGAACCCTCTCCAAAAGGCAGCAGTGTACCAGGCCTGGCCGAGGTGGCAGTCAAGCTAAAAACTGTACACAATTTTCAGGAACTGGGAACAGACACTGGAGAATGTGACATATTTTGAGGAACCTCTCGAGATAAGATTGCAGATACAATGTACCCGGTAGATGGTGCAAGATTGCATGCCACAAAAAGCATGCTTGTCAACCTGTCCCACATTCACTGCTCACCCATGTCATGTCCTCAGATGACTTTATAGCTCTTTCATATTATCTCTTACATACCCATACTTCACAGGAAAGCTGTAATTTGGAAGACAAAGCCTTGCAGCACTCACATCCTCCAAGGACCTCACACATCAAACCGTCGTAATATAAACATGGTCATTTACTAGCGTTCAGCATGTGTTATAGGTTGATCATTTGGCAACCACCATTGACTTATTCTACTTCAGGAAATGTAGCAATGTGATGGCATGGGGCAGCTATGGTACACTGTTCACTTTTAAGTACTTCTCTATGAAATTTGGAGTCTTAGATGTCGAAATTTGGCCACCCAATAAAGCCCCTGGCCACCTGAAAGCAGTGGCCATGGGAGGTGTGGAATAGCCGGCGACTTGCGGCGGACTGGCCTACATTCAGGAAATTGACCTCAGGGCTTTTCGCTGTGGTTTGAGGATCCGCCCTGCTCTTGCAGATGCGTTAACAATGTCATCAGAGCGCGCACCACAGCGGCTCTGCCACGGAAGGAAAATTCAGGTCAAAATGTCTTCTGATCGCCTGTCGGTGCCCCCGACAGTTTTGGGTCAGTGCACAGTGTCGGCTCAAGACAGCCAGCAGACTTTAAAGGCATGTTGCGTGCAACTCCATTTTTGTGGCCGAATTTTTCGGACTTCTCACAAGTTTGTCAGTTGCCCTTTTCAGAGCGGTATTGAGATCTAGTGGGCTAGGGTTCTTAATCTGTACAACACAGAGGCCTCATTGTGGAGGTTGTGCTTGCAGAGGCAATGGGCTCAGTGCAGGCAACAGAACACCTCCTGCACATTGTGTACGGCAGGGAGGCACGCAGGAGAAGGTGGCGCTATCTCCAACGGCTTCAGAGGCAGCAGGCAAGGGACACAGCAGATATGGATGCCCAACATGCAGAAGGCCATCGAAATGGCAACAGACCTCAACCCAGAGAAATGGCCCAGGAAGGTCCTGTCATCAGGAGGAGGGTCAGGTAGGCTGACCCCCCGCACCTGATAGTGGGCAAAATCAAAAGAAGGCAGGATGCACAGGAGGCAGATGCTTGCCAGCAGCAGGCTGCAGAGGGTGAAGAGCAGCGAGAGCATGAGGGAGAAGCCAATCAGGCAGCTATCATAGGAAGACCCAACCATAAATGTGGGGGGAGAAGGCCCTTTAGTGCAAGGGTCTACAGGCAGCAGTTTTTGTTCATGGACCTTACGGATGACCAATGTCTCCATAGACTTCAATTCCGGAAGGACATCATCAGGGAGCTGTGCAATCTCCTGCAGCTAGACCTCCAGCCTCAGGCAAGCCCTGAGCGCCACAACCAAAGTGACCATAGCACTCCATTTCCATGCCATTGACTCTTTCCAACCTGCTACAGCAGACATTTTAAACATTTCTCAGTTCACTGCGCATCGCTCCATCCATCAAGTGACACGTGCTCTCTATAAGAGAAGGAGCAACTACATTTCCTTCCCAATGAGCACGGAGAAGCAGTTGGAGTGGCAGACCGGATTTGTGCGCATTGCGGGCGTCCCCAGGGTTTAAGGCACCATAGACTGAACCCACGTCGCATTGAGGGCGCCAGAAACCAATGTGGGGATGTCCATCAACCATAAGGGATTCCACTCCCTCAATGTGCAGCTGGTGTGCGATCACCACTGCAAAATCATGGCAGTTGATGCCCGGTAACCTGGCAGCAGCCATGATGATTTCATCCTGCGCCAGACCGGTGTGCCCGACGCGTTTGCTGGCCCAAACCAAGATTGTGGCTGGCTCCTTGGAGACAAGGGCTACCCACTGTGCATTTGGCTGCTGACTCCCCTTCGCAACCCCAGGACTGCTGCGCAGCAATCCTACAATGACTCTCAATCAGCCACCAAGTGCATCATTGAGCAGTGCATCAGGATCCTTAAGCAGAGGTTCCGTTGCCTGGATCACTCTGGTGGAGTGTTGCAGTTCTCGCGTGAGCAGGTCTCCCTATTCGTGGTCGTCTGCTGCATGCTTCACAACCTGGCAATCATGAGGGCACAACCATTGGAGGACGAGCCACCAGTACCACCTGAGGAGGACCAGGAAGAGGAGGAGGCACAGGAGTACGACATGCACGAGGAAGAGGCGCCGGAGGAGGACAAGGATGTGGGTCGCCGGCCACACAGGAGATAGCATCGCCTTCCAAATCCTGCAAGGGAAGTGCAAAACGCTCTTTTGCTGCTCGTTTCCGATGAGTTCATGTGCACTTCACCCTTCACCTTTGCACTTCCATGGCCATCCCAATGTGCCCTCTCACACATCATTGCCCACAGTGAAATGAGAGACGTGCACAGATATGGGAACACAAAATAAAGATTTGTTACACAACAAATAAAGGTGCAAAAAATATACACAAAAGTTTCTCAACCTTGTGTCTCCTTATAACCCCTCTTATGCAAGCCTTTTCTGGAACTACGCTGCAGTGTCTCCCCAGTGACTGCATCATGGGTCTGGGAATGCTGCTGTGTTTCATGTGTAGAGGTTACAGATGTCCTTCTAGGATGCCCTCGAACAGCTCTGGCACTGGAAGGACCGGCTGCAGACTGGGCAGCACCCTCCTCGGTGCATTCCATCGGCCTTGGCTCTGGCGAGTCCAGTCTTGTCGGCAATGGCGGAGTGACATGTCTGGAGTCAGGAATGCTGTGATCCTGAGAGAGCACATCATCGTCATCCTGGTCTGAGGAACCTGCGCTACTCCCAGAGGGCAGCACATCATCACCGTTGCCACCAATCTGAGGGAGCACAGGTCGGTGGTGTGGCGGGACACCGGAATGTCACCCGTGGACCGTGGTGGACCCAGCCACGATTGCAACAGTGAGGTTTTGGGTGGCATCGAGCTGAGACTGCATGAGAGCACACTGCACACTGTCTGCACACTGGCAATGATGGGCTACATGGTGTGCGCAGAGCTGTCCACAATGCGGGAGGCGGATTGTGGTCTTTCATATACCCCAACATCAATGGGCTCGTCGGAGTCCTCTTAAGCAGAACTCGTATGCGAAATCACCCCCCCGGAGAGATGACACCTGAGGTTCCTTTGCCCCTCACCATGTGCAGCCCGCTAGGTCCCAGTGTGTCACTCAGTGCAGACCCCTCTGCTAAGTCTAACATTCAGGACCGCGTAGTCCCGGTATCTGAGCTGGAGTGTGTGAGTGTAGGAAGCAGTGACGCGGTGCTGCCAGCAGTGTCCCCCTCTTCCTCTGCCTCATCAGACATGGCACCAACATATGGAGTGGGCCCCTTGGGTGTCGTCATGGCTTGCACTCTCAATGATCTCCAGGGTGTCGTCATGGCCATGGCTGCCAATGCCCTTAAAGCTCTCGTGCTGGCTTTGCCTCTCACTCTCATCAGCGGACTCTCCCTGGCTTTGGCTGCCAGTGCCCTCAAGGCTGTCATCATGGCTTTGGCTCACACTCGCATCAGCGGTCTCTTCCTGGCTATCGCTCACACTCAGGCTCTCATCTGTAATCATAAATGGCACAAAGGCTCCTATGAAGGTTAGGTAGGGCATTGCAGCATGCAAGCTGCAACTTGCATACTATCATAAGCAAACACGCAGTTGGCACTGGCGCTGTCAGGGAGAGAAGGCTTTAAACGAAGGCCTCCACTTACCAATACTGCCCTCAGCGGGATCGGCATGACCGGCGGCCACAGAGAAGACAACATGTGAGCCCACTGGCCTCTGAAGCTTTTCTTCGAGATGAGTGAGCTGCTGGATCTCTGGCTCAACACGGTTGTGAGAAAACTTTGCCTGCAAAGCTAATAAGACTCGCTGAGTAGCGGTTTCATGAGACCTCGGAAATTAGTGCACAAGTGTGTGTCCATTACATGCAGCGGTGACTCTGACATGAATGGGAGACTCCATTGCTAACATGCACACATATATATACAGGCCTCAACAATCAAATGCTGCTTCAGTGACTATACAGTGAAGGTGGGAACTAAGAGAAGGTGAAGGAGAGGCTTGCAGATGGAAGGTGAGGAGTTAGGGGAACATGTACTCACTTTCATCATGCGAATTATGTCATTGAGCCTTTTGTGGCATTGGGTGGTGGTGCGGTCATGAATGGAGGTCCCCGACACCTCCACAGCAAGCTCTCTCCAGGAATTAATGAAGACAGCGTGAGTGTGTCTGCCTGAGTCGGGGTAGAGAATGCGCCTCCTTCCCTCCACAGCCTCAGATGAGGGTCTCCAGGTCCACGTCCGAAAATCTGTTGGCCCTCCTTGCTCCTGCTGGATTTGCCATGCCCCTACTCAGGGCCTAGCTGCAAAACCTGCCCTTGAAGAAGGCCAGGGAGCAGCTGGCTCGTTAAGAGTAATTGACACCAGCTGAATTTCACGGCCCAATTGGCCACTCCTCCCCCACAACGCTGCAAACAGCCCATTCCCGCCACCAATACCGCTCCGCTCCTTTTTCTCAGCAAAAATGCTGAATTTCGCTCTAATAGTCGCCGCATCATTGCGACGGTAATGACCGGCAAAAAGCGGTAGATGTGCCCCGTTTTGGGCGAGGATGAATTTCTACCACTTAATGAGGGTTACGCATGTTTAGTTCACAAGTCATCAGCACCACACATGTTTACAGTGTGAACAATTCAATGGGGCTTAGTTAGCAAAGGTTGATTTTTCTGTGGGAATAATCGATGCCAGAAGACTTTTTACAGCAGGGCCGTTAAGCGATTGAGTTAGTGGAGGAAGTAATTGCTGAGGTGATTTAGTGTCATGGAAAACTATTTATGAATGAATTATTTATTTATGGTAGCTGTGAAATTGAAAATGTGCAATGATTTTCAAAATTTAATGAGCTAAAAATTCCACATTGAAAAATAGCTCCATTTTTTTGCGATATTTCCAATCAATGGCCGATCTATTAATGCCGAAATAGTGCCAAAAAAATGAGGTCTAAGTTTCACCAAAAGTTTAAAAATTTTTGGCGTAGCCTTAAAATACCTCAATTTTTAAGGACAAAGCTAAATTTTTTCGCCTTAAAAATAATGCCCATTCTGCACATGCCCAACACAGCATATACATGAGGCTCCAATGTTAAAATGCAGGCAGGGAAATTACTCTGACCGAAAAATGCCTTATTCTCTGCTTTGATGCTGGTGAATGGATATTTAGCCACCTTTTAGTGAAACTTGTTCTGTAAAATAAACATGGCCTGACCACATAGAGCTTTGAGTTCAATTTCTCTCTGTCTTGTTGCATTCCCTCTCTGTCTCTTTCCATTCTCTCTCTTTCTCTCTCTCTGTTTCGTTTTAGTCTCTCCTCTCTCTCTCTCGTAACCACAGCCTCTAAATCCCTTTAACAAGTCTGCCTTGGTTGGAAATGAGACTGAAATGTCTGTGTAGTCTCATGCCCTTGGGTTGCGACACTTCATCTTCCTGCTGCCGCTGGTGGTGTTGCCTCCCAGGTCGGGTTGGGACGGTGCGCAGGTTCCTTGGGCTAGAAATAGGATCCCGCCCAAATACGGGCACAGGACTGTAAGTGGTTTGCTCGGGCATACCAAAAAACTCCTCCTACAAGTTCTGGATGATAGGGATTACTAAGTGTAAGAATTCCAAATCTCTGGCATTAAATTGACAGTGAGACTGACTCTTTTAAAACAATTTGGAATCGTTTATTAAAACACACACACATGCACATCTATCAGCAGTCATCAGCTATCCTATGGATCAACTTAGTTATAACAGATATAATGTTACAATAATGATTTATAAAAAGATATAAAAAGGTATACGTCACTTTCATCTGGCTGGCTGGCTGAGCACACGGCCTGCTGTTTCGGCTGGTCTTGAGAGGACGATTTGTCGTGTGCTCAGGAGAGAAGAGAGAGAGCAATCTTTGGCTTGAGTTTTTATATCTCTTCAGGCCATTGTTTCTCGGGAAGCCTCAGGGTTGGATCTTGGTTCCAGGGCCGTTCCTGATTGGCTTCTCCTCATACATGTGACTGTCTGGAGGGTGGGCACCACTCCTTGACTAGGTTAATGGCTTTCCAATTAACACCTTTCCTAGTTTGGTGAGTTTAAAGCCATGGAGACATGAACTTGGAGAAGGTATCCATTTTGTCTCTTCAAACTGCAGACTTTCCATAAAATCTACAATTTAAACATTTATACATACACAGAATCAAATTTATTATTACTAAACATTTTTATTCTTACAATCTCCCCACCTTGAGGGGGAAATATCCTTATTGACTCCTCATATGGTTTATCTCCTCAGGGCTCACATATCATAAACATTGAAAGGGTTCTGATAGCTCGGCTGTTTATGTTTCTGTGAGGTGGATGACTGCTGTATAATGAGTTTTAAACTTAGAGAAAGAGAAGAGTGCATGGTCTGACTCGGTCCCCATCTCGTAAGGTGTATGCCACACGTAGGGGATTTACTATAATACAATCTTCAGTGCATCGTCACTTCCCAAAGCACATTGATGATTGATGATGTTCGTGAGTCATACTGCAGCTCCCGCATCTCCATCTTCCCTCGGCTTCAGTCGTGACCCGCATCATCCTGATAATTGTGAGGATCCGTAACATGGTCTGTGGGAAACAAGATCAGTGCAGTATTTACTCTTTGGCGGTTATTAACTGATTAATATGAAACCACTTCTTGTACTTAACGCCCTTTTTCCCCAGTAACTGAATCAAATAAACCGCGGGGTTCAATCGGTCTAGAATCTTATGCGGTCCCCACCACCTGGGCTCAAAGGCAGCTTCTTTTTCCCATAATTTGGAATCATTACTGAGTCTCCCACCTTGTATTCAAAGGGATGTACTTTCTTGTCAAAGTACCTTTTAATTTGTCTTTTTGACTTCCCCAATTTGGTGGCCACAAATCAATTGATGTAATCGGTGTGATCTACCACTTGTTCCAGCCACTTGGAACTACATGTTTTCATGGTCAGGGGACTCATCCCTGTTAGTGTTAGCTGGCCTGGTGTTCTCATGAGCCTCTCCGTCATGGCCTGATATGGGGAGACCTCTGTTGTTCTATGAGGTGTGGACCTCATCGCCATTAAGCACATTGGCAGCATGTTAGCCCATTGAGTGGGGTGGTCTGCGTGCAATTTTTTAACATTAACTTGAGGGTCCTGTTCCCACTTTTGACCCCTCCGGACGACTGGGGGTGGTGAGCAATATGTAATTTGTGTTTTATCTCCAACATTTCCTGCAGGTGGGTAAAAATTTTATTGGTAAAGTATGAACCTTGATCACTGTCCACTTGTACTGGTACTCCCCACCTACAAAACACATGATTCAATAATGTTTTGGCTGCTGTGATTGCGGTGTTGGAGCGGCAGGGTAATGCTTCAATCCATTTAGTGAATTGATCCACCACCACTAGGGCATGCTGAAAATTGCTTTGCGCCTGTGGAAGTTGACCAATGAAGTCTATCTGGAGGTGAGTCCATGGCCCTTGAGGTGTGGGTGAGCTTTGAAGCAAGGCTCGGTTAGTGCATGCGGGAGGATTGTGTTGCAGGCACGGTAGGCATCGTGCCACGTATTGGTTGATTGTTTCTCTCATGGAAGGCCACCAAGCTGTGGATGCTACCTTGTAGAAGGTACCAGAGCTGATTAGTGCCCTGCTGTGGGGTGGGAATGAAAGAGGGAGAGCAGTTCCTCACCCACCTCTGGTGGAACACACACCACCGGGCAGGCGTTTGGCTTTCTTTTGAACATCAGCAACTGCTTATCTGAGTCAGGGGCAGTGGCTAGTATGGTATTGGGAGCCCAGGCTGTTGGTTGAGGAAGGGGTCTGCCTTCCTTGTGCCAGGCGCTTACAACAGCATATGACCAGTATTGCTGCTGGAGGGATTTTAGAACTAGGTGATCTGTTGGGGAGGCCTTGTTAACCGCATTGCAGGGCTCAACAACTATATCCTCTATCTTTCCGTCAATCGCAGCATCCTTGGCTGCTCTGTCTGCTCTGGAATTTCCCTCACTATGTGGACCCCGTTTCCTATGAAGCAGGGCTGGGATCGCTGTTTAAGGTGTGAACAGAGCAGGGGTAACCAGGGCCCATGGACCAGGGCCTTACCGTCTATCGTACGATAGTCATTTTTGTGGTATAAGGGCAAGGGTGGTTATAGCATAGGCACTATCAGATCAAATATTCACCGGTCTATCTGAGATTTCCTTTACACCAGTTAGAAGTGCGGCGATTTCTGCATATTGTGAAGACTGTCTGTTGCATCTTCGCTGGATGGTTGTTTCTGGCAATACCACGGCATATCCGGTGTGAGGGGATCCTTCAATGTGATATGAGGACCATCAACGTTGTAGAATTTACCAATATCTCGCAAAGATACCAGGTACCTTTCCCCTACAGAGGAGAAGAATCCCTTTCTGGGATTTTAAAATGAGTTTAAAGGGGCAGATGAAGCCTGTGGGAGATAAAAGGGGATGCATTCATGGAGACCCCCTCCCCCCCAGTGTTTGGACTCATAAGAAAGGGAATTCAAAATGGACCTAAATTACAGAAGCTTGAGATCCCCTAAACATCTAGGGGAAGGAGCATATCAATTTTAAGATTCTACAACATTTTGGCTGCGAAAAAGAGTTACCAAATACAGGAGGTGGAGCCAACATCTGAAGCAAATTCATGTATTAAGGATCCCAGACTGTCTGGGGGAACTATTCACCCCCTAAGAGATAATCAAATTACCTAATCAAGCACAATGGAAATCATGGTTAGAAAAACTGAACAATCCTAAAACAATGCAAAACCAGTGATAGCACATTCTCACACCCTAATTGAGTTACTGCTGACAAAGGAGACATTTGAAAATCAATGGACAGAACAGTTTAAACAGAGCCCAAGAGATTTGATGGGAGGTAACGGAGCCTTTTTTTGGGGATATATCTATCCCCCAGTTTTACAAGGAAAAACTAGCAGAACACAGACTTTAGCAGAGCACAGACTAACAGAACACAGACTCGAAAGGAACACAGACAGACACAAGCAGCCGGAGTGAAGAAATGAAGTCGTGAAGGAACTTACAAGAAATCGTCAAGGACCGACTGAGCACGAGGCCCACGAAATGGAAGGTTGTCAGCAACCAAATTGACAAACCCGGGCTACCACAACCAGCGAAACGACCAACCAAAATCAACTCAGCAAAAACCGAAGAATCGACATTTATTTCCACTCTACAATCTACTTCTGAATGGCCAAGGGGTGAGAAATTACCTAAAAGGACTAACTAAAACCAAAGAAAGTGGGTACTTATCCCATACATCCAAAACGCAACTTACCGCATCAACGGACGCACCCCAACCGAAGACTACGCAGTCCGAAGTCCTCTCCTCCGTCCAGGGTACGGCTCGCCTAGAACGCCAAGTGCAGCGAACCCTGAAACCGTGATTCACCGGCAACTGTCTAAAGGGATTGGTGAGCATAGCCCCTGAACCCTCAGAGCTATAACTTAGTTAGTTAGGGGAATTGGGAGGGGGGAGGCTGGGATAACTTGTGTAAATGTATCTGCATTCTCCTCTGTATCCCATTTAGAGTTTAAGCTGTATTCTTTTCCCCACAGGCTGTAATTTGACATTTTATTCAATGTGTTGTACCCTTCAGTGTGTATTGGTCTGTGTGTGTGTTATTAAAGGTGTGCCTTTTACTTCTTTTTAAACACAATAAAGCCATACCTGCTTCCTACCTTGAAACCGATTGTCTGTCCAAGTCTGTCACAGTCCCTTCATAATTCCAATGTCTAGAACCAAGGGTGTGGGAGTGATTCGGAACCGCTCATATAAGGTCAGAAGGGAAAGCTGACCCCCTGCAAACCACCCCTTACACATGGCGACCCAGATGGGATACTGGTACAAGGGACGTGATAAGAGAGAAATTGGTTTCAGGAAACAAAGCAAAATGGAAGAGGGGATTTCCGCGTATGTGTTTAAGAGGGTAAATGTGGCTAAGGAGTGGGTACTCGATCTATTGTATGCTGAGCGTCCAGAAGATGCTGCAGCTCAATGGACCGAGAGCAAGGACCATAAAAAGTCGATAGAGAAGGCCATTTGGCTAATTTGCCTTCAGCAACAGATCAGGCTTCTAGATGAGGAGAATGAGAAATTAAAGGGAGTATTGAGACAGGCAGAAGAGAGGTCCAGCGCAAGGGCCACAGTTGGGGAAAGGCTGTGGACAGAGGTGGGACAGTTAAAGGAAAGTAGAGAGCTCACTAAAGAAAGGTACAAAACCCAACTGGACCTTTTACGGTGTCAGATTATTGAAGCCAAGAATAGCGAACTGGCATTGCGGGAAGAGAATTCCCGCCTCGCCAAGCAAGTTAAAGAGTACGGGGAGAGGATGAGAGACATTCAGGTAGCCTATAAGGTAGCCAGTACCAGGGAATTTGAGGCAGGAGACCACAGCCCCTGCCAGCAGCAGATCCAAAGCTTGAACCTTGCTCTATCCCAGGCTAAAGGCATGGTGTGCCTGTTAAACCCGGGTTTAACCCAGAAACACCTGGTTGGGCAAGGAGAAACCCCTCAGTCACCGCCTGCAGCTCCCAGGAATGGCCCGGGGCAGCAGGGGTGTCAGCCAGAGTGCGGGGCAGGCAAGGATTGCAAACTACCAACACCGGCAGCCCCGAGTTTTAACTCGGCTTGGCAGCAGGGGAAGAGGGCGAGCCAATACAAGAAGGGTCGGAACCAGGGCCAATGCACCCAGTCCGGCAGCAGAAATTTGGCCTGCCTGATGCCAATGGGGCAGCAGGACCCCTAGAAAGCAACTTCGTAGTCCCCTACAACACCCAAAAACTGAGGGCTATGATAGGCCACAGAAGTAAGCTCACCCAACAGGGGGATCCCTCAGTACATTTCCTGGAAGTGGAACACACAGGGGATGTTAACGGGTGCGACGACTCGGAGCAGGCTAAGCTGTTGCTCTTCTCGCCATTCCCTCTCTGCAGACAGCAGAAAGGGGCGAAACACGTACGCTACAGTTAAGGAGGAGGTTCTAGAGGCCATGGGTATGAACGATGGGAGTCCTTTCTCTCGAGTGGAGCAAACAGTGCAGCTCTATGGGGAGACTCCACAGGCTTTCGCGACAGGTTGTGGCCGGTCTATGAAAGGGCCTGTAGTGGGGTTCTTGACCGGGCCCACCTGAACCCTAATGAGCTGGCTCACTGGCTCCGCAGCCTGGTGGCAAACAGCTTACCTGGGGTAAAGGCAAAAGCCGAGGTCTGGTTCGATCCAAGAGATCCCAGAACCACCGAGGAGACAGTGGTCAGACAGTTGACACTGGCTTACCGGAACGGTAGAGGGACAGAGGAGCCCTCCTCTAAAGGGAGGGTCCATGAGATTAAACCCAGCCAAGGCAAGAGAGAGTGGCATCAGGAAGGTGGGAACCCTCCCCACAAAGGGGGCAAGTGTTTTGGGTGTGGGAAAAGTGGGCACTGGAGGAAGGATTGTAGGAACCCCTGGAAAGAGACTAAGGGAAAGGCCACTTCAGCCCCAGCCCGTAAGGCCGGGGCAGGAACACCCGACTCATATGAGACACTCGTAGCCGCCCTACGGACACTCATAAACGAACAGGGAGCAGTAGCTATCGCAACCGGTGCAGCAGCCGGTACGGTAAAACCCTCTGCTCCAACCCACCCAGATGCATGACTAGAGCCAGCGCAGCCTGTGTACCTGTGTTCCCTAGAGTACGATGCCTGGAAGAGACCGTGCGTTACGATGGAGGTGGAGAAAGTGAAAGGGACCTACCTGCTAGATACCGGTGCTTCCAGCACCCTTGTATATGCAGATAACCCAGCTACCTCACCTCTATTGAACAGGGTCCCGTACAGCCTAGTGGGATTCACAGGCAATGAGCAAACTGGTTCGTTTTCCATCCTGCTCACCATTCAGTTAGGGACACTCAAAACCAAATGGAAGTGTGCCCTGATGAAATGGGAGCAGAAGGGAAAAGGGATCCTGGGAGCTGATTTTATCAATAGCCACCAGATCCTAGTGGATCTCAGGAACCACTGTCTATGGGGAGCCATAGTGACTGACAGGGAAGGTGAGGTGGCGGTGATCTCAGAAAAAGGGACCAAGGGAACATTGTGTACCGTGAAGCCAAAGGAGGGTTATGACTTGGAATTACTGGTCAGTAACACCCCAGTGGAGTACCTGGCATATGTACGGGCACACCTTGCAGCATTTGCCACCCACAAACATGTCTGTGGTAGGGTAACGGGGGTGGAAGTTAGTATAAAACGGGACCCCATAACCTGACCACAAAAGCAATATAACTTCCCCAGGGAGGCAGAGGCAGACCTGACAACGGCTCTGGGATCACAGGTAGAGCAAGAGGTGTTAAGACCGATAGTGTCATGTATTCAACCAGCATTGTAACCCATGTATAAACTGACCTAAGTTGTACACCGTGAGAACAATGACCACTAGGTGGGAGGCACTCCGAACCTGGACCTTCAGGTATAAAAGGGGAAGCTCCGCCCGCTTCCTGCACTTGAGTGCTAAGGAATAAAGGACAGGTCACAGACTGACCTTCTCTCAAGCATGGGCCTCGTGTGCATTTATACTGTGTAGTAAGGACGTATAAATGGCGACAAGAAACTGGGATTTAAACCACGCGAGCATGGCCACGAGCAGAACAGACGAGAGGTACTGTGTTAAGGAATGGTTGGGACAGAGATTCAACATTGTTAAAGCAGCACACAGTTCTCCAGGCAGACAAGGGCAATCGGGCATGCCCCAACATGTAGTCGAACCCAGAGAGGGAGTTCGACAGAGACAATGGCAAGCTGAACGGCGATTCATGCCATTGCAAGGGACAATGCGGCCAGTAATGGGGCCATCAACACCTGTTAATGGTGCACTACAGGACAATAACAGGGGCAGTCAGGGACGATCGACTGGCAAGGGACCTTTTGTTTCAAACCGCAGCACATGCTGGAGGCGTGGAGGCACACACTCACCCGGAGTTTGCAGAGATGAGCAAAATACCTGCAGAAATTGCAGAAATGGAAACTGGGGGAAATCGCTGGAAGCTGAAGTTCAGCGAGTTCATGTGGAGCACGTATACAGTTCATACACCACGACGCCACCGATAATGATGAAAGTACTCCTCAATGGCATCCCAGTATCAATGGAGTTAGACACGGGTGCCAGCCAGTCCCTGATGGGTATCAAACAGTTCGAAAAGTTGTGGGCGTCCAAGGCCAGGAGGCCAAAATTATCGCCGATTGACGCACAGCTATGGACTTACACAAAGCAGATCATTCCGGTGCTAGGCAGCGCCACGGTAGTCATGACCCACAAAGATTCAGAGAACAGACTGCCACTCTGGATTGTTCAAGGGGACGGTCCCACACTACTGGGGAGGAGTTGGCCTGCTGTCATGAACTGGAAATGGAGCGATGTCAATGCAATTTCCTCTGTGGAGCGAGTATCATGCTCACCGATCCTGGACAAATTGACTCGTTATTTCAACCCGGCATTGGCACGTTCATGGGTGCCAAGGTAGTGATTCACATAAACCCGGACGCCAGGCCAGTACACCACAAGGCCAGGGCGGTGCCGTACGTGATGCAGGAAAAGATAGAAGGCGAATTGGACCGCCTGCTGAGGGAAGGCATCATCTCGCCAGTCGAATTCAGTGACTGGGCGAGCCCAATTGTGCCGGTGCTCAAGGCGGATGGGTCGGTCAGGATATGTGGCGATTACAAGGCCACCATCAATCGGGTATCACTCCAAGATCAGTACCCGCTACCAAGAGCGGAGGACCTCTTTGCGACGCTATCCGGTGGCAAACTTTTTTCAAAATTGGACCTGACTTCAGCTTACATGACCCAGGAGCTGGCGAGTGAGTCGAAGAAGCTGACCATCATCACGACACACAAGGGGTTGTTTGAATACAACAGATGTCCGTTCGGGATTCGCTCGGCCGCCGCGATCTTCCAACGAAATATGGAAAGCCTCCTCAAGTTCGCCTTTACCTTTAAGGACCAACAATAAACGTGGAACTGTCTTTCCCAAGGCTTCCATAATAGTCCCAGCATTTTTCACCAATGCATGGCGAACTGTTTATCTGGTATTGTGGAGCGTTTAAACCGCACCATTAAAGAAAGGCTGCGGAAGGAAACGAGAGACTCACCCCAAAAGTGGGTGGAGGTCTTACCGTTGGTCCTAATGGGGATCCGAGCCAGCCAGTTAAAGAGTACCGGGTATTCCCCATACGAGCTCATGACTGGCCGGATCATGCGGACCCCCACCCATGTCCTAGCCCCGGTGCTCACAGAAGGTCAGCTCAGAGAGGTGAACCGGGACAGGTTTGTCAGGAACCTGTTTGAACACCTCAAACAGATTCACTGGCAGGCTGCTCGTAACATGGGCAGACAGCATCAGAGTAACCGATTGCTGCTAGAACCCAGCAAACACCACGAATGGGAGATAGGGGACCAGGTCATGGTGAGAAACTGTGCTCGGGTCGGGGTTTTTGAAGGATTATATATGGGGCCATACAGCATTGTGGACAAGGCAAGCCCGATGGTCTATGCCATAAAGCTGCCCCGCCGTACTAAGTGGTTCCACATCAACCAGTGCAAGCTGTACAGCCCAGGGTCAGCCAAGCACAGAGGGCAGCCGGGAGGGGTGAACCATCCTCAGGACAGGGACCCTCCGTTGGCCACCCCCGATGGTGGAGGGCCCACAGGGAATGTGGCAGGCTCAGAAACCGTGCCTATAGGGGTGGTGAATCGCAGTACTGGAGGGGCTATCCCACCCATCGTTTGGGATTCGGACGCACCCCCAGTAAACCAAGCCCTGAGAAGGATCCTCTGTACACCACGGCCAAAGATACCGTGGTCACCGGCATCTGAGCCTTAGCGATTCTACCCTAGGAGAAGGGCAGCCCGACAGGAAAGACCGAAGGTCAGAAGGACAGAGGCCGCTCAGAGTAAGGACCACCAGCCAGCCGCCTCCAGCGGTGAGGGTCTCACAGGAGCAGTAGCAACGAGCTGTCCCAGAGACAAGGGTCTCCAGCTCACCAGCTGCGGGGAAACCCTAGCATACAGGCGTCTATCAGGCCGCACAAGGCATGGGCCTGACAGGGACTAACCAGGCCACCCGGAGACGGGTGGCGGTTGTACATAGCTCTAATTTTAGTTTAAGGCAGCTGACTGCACCATTTTACATTTTAAGGTTTAGTTTAGAATTGAGGGTAATGTTGCAGTAATGTTGAGGTGATTATTTTGAGTTTGTCTTGTGTGTCAGCCAGCCTGAGAGCAGTTCTCAAGGGCAGGATCCAGACATTACCGGGTGATGGACAAACTTCAGGAGACCAATTGATGTTGTTTAATTTTAATCTATGTTTTTTTCTTTCTGTAATATGGTTGTAAGTTGCCTATATGCTGGTGAATATAATGTAACTGAAATGAAATGTAACTGTGCTGAAATGCAATTGTAGTGATTGAACCCCCTCCAAGCTGGGAGGGCGTAAATGTAAAAAGTTTGTACCTGTAAAGGGAAAAGTGTGCATCTATGGTGATGTTGCATAAGTGTAATGCATTTTGGGTATTAGTTTAGCTAATTTACGGGGAAGGTTATCTCTTGGGAGTCAGGAGCTTTGCTCACCTCGAAGAATGATACCATAAGTGATATGGTATCACAGGGGGGAATGTAGAATTTACCAATATCTCGCAAAGATTCCAAGTACCTTTCCCCTACAGAGGAGAAGAATCCCTTTCTGGGATTTTAAAATGAGTTTAAAGGGGCAGATGAAGCCTGTGGGAGATAAAAGGGGATGCATTCATGGAGACCACCCCCCCCCCCCCAGTGTTTGGACTCATAAGAAAGGGAATTCAAAATGGACCTAAATTACAGAAGCTTGAGATCCCCTAAACATCTAGGGGAAGGAGCATATCAATTTTAAGATTCTACAACATTTTGGCTGCGAAAAAGAGTTACCAAATACAGGAGGTGGAGCCAACATCTGAAGCAAATTCATGTATTAAGGATCCCAGACTGTCTGGGGGAACTATTCACCCCCTAAGAGATAATCGAATTACCCAATCAAGCACAATGGAAATCATGGTCAGAAAAACTGGACAATCCTAAAACAATGCAAAACCAGTGATAGCACATTCTCACACCCTAATTGAGTTACTGCTGACAAAGAAGACATTTGAAAATCAATGGACAGAGCAGTTGAAACAGAGCCCAAGAGATTTGATGGGAGATAACGGAGCCTTTTTTTGGGGATATATCTATCCCCCAGTTCTACAAGGAAAAACTAGCAGAATACAGACTTTAGCAGAGCACAGACTAGCAGAACACAGACTCGAAAGGAACACAGACAGACACAAGCAGCCGGAGTGAAGAAATGAAGTCGTGAAGGAACTTACAAGAAATCGTCAAGGACCGACTGAGCACGAGGACCACGAAATGGAAGGTTGTCAGCAACCAAATTGACAAACCCAGGCTACCACAACCAGTGAAACGACCAACCAAAACTAACTCAGCAAAAACCAAAGAATCGACATTTATTTCCACTCTACAATCTACTTCTGAATGGCCAAGGGGTGAGAAATTACCTAAAAGGACTAACTAAAACCAAAGAAAGTGGATACTTATCCCATACATCCAAAACGCAACTTACCGCATCAACGGACGCACCCCAACCGAAGACTACGCAGTCCGAAGTCCTCTCCTCCATCCAGGGTACGGCTCGCCTAGAAGGCCAAGTGCAGCGAACCCCGAAACCGCGATTCACCGGCAACTGTCGAAAGGGATTGGTGAGCATAGCCCCTGAACCCTCAGAGCTATAACTTAGTTAGTTAGGGGAATTGGGAGGGGGGAGGCTGGGATAACTTGTGTAAATGTATCTGCATTCTCCTCTGTATCCCATTTAGAGCTTAAGCTGTATTCTTTTCCCCACAGGCTGTAATTTGACATTTTATTCAATGTGTTGTACCCTTCAGTGTGTATTGGTCTGTGTGTGTGTTATTAAAGGTGTGCCTTTTACTTCTTTTTAAACACAATAAAGCCATACCTGCTTCCTACCTTGAAACCGATTGTCTGTCCAAGTCTGTCACAGTCCCTTCATAATTCCAATGTCTAGAACCAAGGGTGTGGGAGCGATTCGGAACCGCTCATATAAGGTCAGAAGGGAAAGCTGACCCCCTGCAAACCACCCCTTACAACGTAGACATCTGGGGCACCCTGTATGGGCTATTTCTACACAGGATGGGTCTCAAAGTTAATCAGGGGTAAATGTCATTCATGCGGGTCCCCTTCATTGATCAGAAATTGTGACAGCAATGTGGTAGGTTTGGAAATGGTATCAATGTCTCTTTCCATAAATTCCACTGTTCATTTGTTGAGGCGCTGCGAGGAAACTAGCGAATCTCCAGATTTCATCAGTAATTTCAGAGGTGTGTCCCCGCTGTGCAGGATTGTAGCTTGTAACCCAGTAATAAAGATAAAGTGATGTACAGACCAGAAGACGGCCAGTTGGTCGCATGTGATATACGTCTTTTCTGCCCCCTGCAGGATTCGGGACGCATATGCAATGGGCTGTAATCGATCAGCTCGAGTTTAGCACAGAAGTGCAGTGAGGTTTTGTTCTGTGGCCCCGACCTCCAAATGGAAGGACTGCGTGGGAGGGATCAGACATGCGGCCTGTATCACAGCAGTTTTTAATTTAGCCACGGACTGGGTGTGAGCATCAGTCCATGCCGGGCATATGTCATCACTCTGCAGTTTTATTAAATCATACAGGGGCTTTGCACACTCTGCAAAGCCTGGGATAAAGTTCCTTTGGGACCCCACCAATTCCAAGAATGACCGTAGGGCTATTTGCAAAGTGGGTAATGGCAGTCGCTGTATTATCTCCACCTTGTGAGAATCAGGTGATGATCCCTCTGGAGAAATGAACACTCCTAGAAAGGTGACCCATTCTTTTACTAATTTAGCCTTACGGGGATTCGCCCTTAGTCCCGCCTGAGCCAACAATGTCAAAAATCCGTGCAAAAGGGACAGATGCTCCTCCATTCTGTTGGCTGCAGCAGTAGGTCATAAATGTACTGCAGCAAGCAGGTAGGGCGGGAAAGTCTTTTAAAATTGCAGCCGTTTTGTGGAATATCGTGGAACCCCTGAGGCAGGCATGTCCAGGTGTAGCTCTGGTCCTCAAATGTTAATGTTAATTTGTACTGGTCTTCCCCTTTAACAGGGATATCCCAGAACCCGAGTTACAGCACAGTTTACTTTATGTTTCTATATTCAAAAAGGAATTAGATGAAGTTCTTACTACTAGGGGGATCAAGGGGAATGGCGAGAAAGCAGGAATGGGGTACTGAAGTTGCATGTTCAGCCATGAACTCATTGAATGGCGGTGCAGGCTAGAAGGGCCGAATGACCTACTCCTGCACCTATTTTCTATGTTTCTATGTTTCTAATCCATTGGCGATGTCGAGGGTTGAGAAGTACTTGGAACCAGCAGGAATTTGAGATAATATAGTGGGAATTTCTCTTACTGCCGGTGAGCAGGCTGGTGTTACAGAATTTAACTTTCTGTAATCATAGTCAGTCTCCAGCTGCTATCAGATTATTTAACTGGCCATGCGGGTGAATTGGTCGTGAAAGTGCCTATCCTAAGAACACCTGCTCGACTAGGGATTTTATGGTGTCTTGGATGTAAGGGTGACTCTCCATTGTGATGGGGTACTGTTTAGTGAATGAGTGGGGGAGTCCCTCAATAGATTCCTTGCCTGCCATTTTTCCACAGTCATGCTTGCATGTGGCAAACACCGCTAGGTGTTCCTGAATTAGTTTTGCCACAGCTTCATTTTCGCTCCCCGGAAGGTCATACTCAGATGACTTTTTAATAGCAAAAACCGAGTGAGCATCTGAAATTTCTATCACTCCTGCCTTATCTCTCAATCCCATCCAAACACAATCCTGATTATAATTTATCACCACACCATACTGATCCAACACATCAGTCCCTACAATTCCCCTTCCATTGGGGGTGGTCATCAGCATAGGTGCTGGGACCTTACAGGTGAGGTCTCCCAACTGAAGTTCAGTGGCCTTCCCTGTATACGCGATGGTTGTATCACTGTTAAGCCCTTTAAGGGTCATACAACCCTTGCCTGCCGCTGCATGGTGTTCAGGGTATGGGGTGTGGATGATGGTAATGGCTGAGCCAGTATCGATAAGCATAATCAGCTGCCTGCCCCTTTTAAGACAACAAGGACTACTGGTCTCCCACTACCATCACGTCGGAACTCACTTCCAGCCAATCTTTGGGGACCGAACCCAGTCATAGGATTGATCCTTGAATGGGTCTCTCTAATCAGTGTGCATTGGCGATTGTGTGCACTGGTAAATGATTTTGCATCCTCCCCATGGCAATTTGAGTTTGTATAAGGGATATCAACGGGTCCAATCGTTGATCTGTCCCAGAGGACTTGGATTCGTACTTCTTTAGAAAGGTTACTAACTGAGCCAATTGTTGTTCCATCACAGAGGGTTTGGATTCGTCCTGCGGGAGGTATCTATGCATTGCATCATGGTTTGGTGCCGGTCTGGGTCTGCTGCAATCTTTTGCTAGGTGGCCTACCTTTTTACAATTAAAGCACTGTCCCTTAAAGGGGTAATTTCGAGATCCCTCCACCATTGACACTGGTTTATTTGCAGTGGGTGGTGACTTCACCTTTAAATGGTCTTTTACCATCTTCCAGGCTATTTAAGCGCTGGTCTCTATATCTGTCCACTGATTGGTGGGCCTCATGGCTATGCCCAGGGTGGTTTTAACTAAAGAGTGGAGTTGGGTCAGGAACATCGATTTAAATTGTTCCTGATTCTTTCCTACTGTAGCATTTGTGGGTGCCTGGTTCTGGGTACGCTGATGGATATCATAAAGGCGATTACTGAAGGCTCGAGGGGTCTCTTCTGGACGCTGCTTGGTCTGATTAAGCCGAGCCACTAAGTTCAAGTTTTGGATCCCTAAATGGTTTAGGATCTCAGTCATGAGTACATCAGCCGCTGCAGCAGGTTATCTTTTAGGGAAGTGGAACAGGCCAAGAGGAGGACTCATGTTAAGTCTCTCTCTTCCAGCTCGGGGTGACCCCTCCTGAAATTTGCCCAGCTCCTATTAACTTCCAGTGGGTCGTCTCCATCATTAATGTGCCCCAACTCATGGCTACATGCAATGGCATCAGCACCAGATATGGGCCGTGAGTCGGTATGGTTACTGGTGATGTGACCGTGCGTATTACGTCGCAAAGAAGTGCTTACTATGGCTACGATTGGCTCTTGTGTCTCCAAGGTATCCCATCCTACACCAACACCCTGGAGATTATACTGACTGCCTTCCTCTTCCCAATCTGTCTCCCCCTTGACCCCTTCTGCTGTCTCTGTTATGGCTCTCTGTGTTACTGCGGATACCAGGGCCTTCTGCTCCCTTAACTTACTTTTTAGCCTCACTATTTCTAGTTGGCACTGGGAGTGATCTGCCTCCCTATGTGGCTTCTTAATTACTTCCCTTAATGCTCCCCTAGCATCTTCTATCTCTTGCTGGAGCCCCAAGTTTTCCAATTTATATTTTTTTAACTCTAATTTGTTTTCATTTGCTTCAATGACGGCTGCTGTGCCATTTAAATTTGAGAGGCTTTGTTGTTGTCGCAATGAAGCTGCCTGTTCAGCCCCTCTTTCTAATTGTCTAATACTGTGGTTTAATTTACCAATTTCTTGTCTTAAATGCTGTATTTCTCCCTCTTTTAACTGCTTCACAAGTTGGAGGCCTTCTTCCTTTTGTTGTTTTATATCTTGAATCTCTTTTTCTTTCAGTTGAATCTCTTTTACTTGCAATTCTTTTAAATCCTGTATTTCTTGTGCCTTTTGTTCTTTTAAATCTTGGATCACTTTGGTGTCCTGCCTCATTAATTTCTCATCTCTCCGGGCACAATAAAATGCACTGAATGGCAAGAGATCGTTTGCCTGTTTTGGCCTTAGCTCTCCTTGATCTACTTTCTCCTGGATAAATGCCATGAGCTCCCCAAAGGATGCACGTTGGCCCTTACAGAAATATGGTGCCCGTGCCTGTAATTCTTCTATGTCCGTTATGGATACCGTTTTGGATAACTTCTCCTGATAAACTATCTCAACATTTCTTTTTGTTGGCTTTCTGTTCATGACCGATCCCTTCATCCTGTGCCTTTTGAATTTAACTACTGGTAGATCCCCACTTAAACAGTTACAACTATCAAGATGACTGCTCCTTAAGACGCAACTCTCCCGATCCGTTTAACCGTTTACAGTTTATACTTCATAACATAGGTTAGAATCGGAACTCCCAAAATTTCCAATTGTTCAAAAGAATCATCAAAAACTGTCTTGCCAGATCCCGGACGAGGTCCCAATTTGTAAGATTTCTAAATCTCTGGCATTAAATTGACAGCGAGACCGATTCTTTTAAAACAATTTGGAATAGTTTATTAAGCACACACACATGCACATCTATCATCAGTCATCAGCTATCCTATGGATCGACTTAGTTACAACAGATATAATGTTACAATAATGATTTATAAAAAGGTATAAAAAGGTGTATGTCACTTTCCTCTGGCTGGCTGGCTGGCTGAGCACAAGGCCTGTTGTTTCGGCTGGTCTTGAGAGGACGATTTTCCATGTGCACAGGAGAGAAGAGAGAGAGCAACCTTTGGCTTGAGTTTTTATATCTTTTAAGGCCATTGCTTCTCGGGAAGCCTCAGGATTGGACCTTGGTTCCAGGGCCGTTCCTGATTGGCTTCTCCTCATATATGTGTCTGTCTGTAGGACCGGCGCCACTCCTTGTCTAGGCTAATGGCTTTCCAATTAACACCTTTTCTAGTTTGGTGAGTTTCAAAGCCATGGAGACATGAACTTGGAGAAGGTATCCATTTTGTCTCTTCAAACTGCAGACTTTCCATATAATCTACATTTTCAACATTTATACATGCACAGAATCAATTTTATCATTACTAAACACTTTTATTCTTACATATGGACAGATCCGGCACGGACAACGATTTTCGGGCTCAACCGTATAGTGTTTAATAAAGTTCAACCACACCAATAGTAAAACAGTACATAGTGGTGTAATACAGTACAAAAGTACAACCCTGGCTTGTCCAACAAGTCCCTGCCATGTCAAGTTATAACATATAATATACAGTACACAAGAAAAGAACCTTCCCAGACTAAATCCCTATGGTTTGGCTAGGACATACAACACCCCTTCACACAGCTAAGTGGTCTTAAGGATGTGTAGGTGTGGACAATGCTCACCCCGATTGCCCATGGACTTGCTTGCAGCTACTTCCCGTATGACGTGGCTCCTGGTTCTGTACTGCTGCTGCAGTATTCGAGTCCCAGTTTGAGTTGCAATCCGCATTGGGGTATAAAGCAAGGCTCAGCTCTTTGTGATGTTCCATCCTTCCATCCCGTGGCTGAGTGCTCATTTCTTGGTGAGGGCGCTGTCTGTGTTTTAATGGACGCAGGGCCTCAGGGTATGATTTCCAGGCTTCCTCCCATGTTTGGATGGGTTATCGACTTGAGTCCTTTGTGGCCTCTTCCCATCTTCCAGGGTCTGGCCTCCATGGTAACAAAAGGTGCTTCAGATTTGATGTCTTCTTGATATATTTTAATGTCCTTAATGGTCGGTAATGGCTTTTGATCTCCAAACCGATCTAGTTAACTGGCTTATTTCCATACAGACAATGGTCCAGCCATCTCCTGCTATTCGCCAGTTAGGAGTCGACTTCTCGAGACATGGTTTCCCCAAAGAAGTCTGTTTATACAGCAACCCCCCTTGATCAGTTGGGGTTTTCTGTCCATCACAGTTCACCTAGGCCACTCCCATCTTTACAAACAGGCTGTTGAACTTTCAGCAGAGATTTTCCTTATAGCCAATATTTGTCATTAAAGCCCATGGGAACTGAGCCGCATGCTACAGGACAGAGAAATTGGAAGTTTTACTTCAACCCTGGCTATGGTTCTGTAATGGAGGATCATTCTTTCCCATTCTTGTTCAACAAAGGATGAAATCATCACTTTAGGTTTCCTGGGCTTTATATCGTAACGCTGCCTCTGTTGGCATGGCAAATGAATCAGCTGAAGCCACAGAACAGAGAGTATTTATCATTCCTATATAAAATATAGGTTTTCTTCCCTCCCATAGCTTTAACTTTTAGATCCATTTCCCAAGATGGCCCTGTTATCGCCGATTTCCATCCAACTCCACTGGGTAAGGCAAGCTTTTTAAAAGTGGTATTTAGCACTGTCTTCAAAAATATCCTTTTTGTGAAAACTCGCAAAGAATGGCATTATTGTTGGGTTTGACCTCGAGTGATGTCAGAAAAACGGTACTCAAAAAAATCAGTCATTTTTTTAAGGATGGTGTTACACCACTGGTGAAACTAGCAAAATGGCCCTAAATTTATTTAGTTCCAAAAAAAAACTGTTAGCTCCAAAAAATGGAGCTAAATTGATCCTTACGGTGGCGAATTTCAGGCCCCAATATATACTCTTTAAATCCAAGATAGTAACTGTTTCCAGCTCAATCACAGTTTGTGCATGGAAGTGGAGGGGGCTGGCTGGGAGAGAGAAAAGAGGAGAAAATGGCAAAAAAATGAATTTTACTCCCAATTAATTAATTTTTGGTAAAATCTCAAGATTAATTGCTTGATGTTACAAATTCAAGATACAAATGAAAATTTGAGAGTAAAATCCCGATTTTAACTTGGGGCCGGAATTGGGCTGCAGGATCCGAAGCTAATAGCAAACCATCCTGACCTCGGAAGTGTGAGGCTCTGGCCAATTTTAACTACCTGGCATCACCTGCATGCCTGCTTTTTCCCACCCAATGGCCGCCGGGAAGTGGGAGCTGGCCAGCGGGGAGAGCAGAATGTGGAACAACATGAATTTGCTGGCAGGGACCAAAGGAATGATCCTGACACTCATGTAAATCGCAAGGAATGGGTTTTGGAGAGGCCTCACGATTGGGAATGGGAGGCCTTAATTTTCCATGTGGGGCCCAGAGGAGCTGGGCCCACAAAGAAAGTAAAAAACAATTTAAAAAAGACCCGTGGGCCTATTTTGGCCACGATTCTTTATGCTAGCTTCACCTGTGGGGGACGTGAGGAGGGGATCACAACAGCTGCCCCGCTCAGGCCACTGGCTAAAATAGCAGTCAGACCCTGATGATCTCCTCGGAGCCCATTCTGCATATTTAAAGATGGATCCTGCTGATTTCCAACTAAAAGTGGTGCGCGTGGACTATGCGAATAATTGTAGCCTGCGATTTAGCTTACCTGTGCCCTTTTTAGTCCCTTAATTGTTTTCTTGACTTCTAGTAATGTTCCAAATAAAAGCTAATTTTTATTGAATTTATCCAGGTCTTTTGTTAGCCCAATTTGTATCCTTGACTTTCTGCTGGTTTTTGATCCTAAAAAGATATAAAACTTCAGCTTTTTAAATCAGCAATGGAAACCAACTTGTTTAAGCAATGGTCCTTAGCTATTTCTTTCTGAAAGTAGTTAGTGGCTTAGGTTTACTGATTGTAATGCCCACAGTAACCCAATCAATTTAATGGGTTATGTCAATCTTACGATCGGAAACCTAGACTAGTACGGTTGAATTCTTGACCTCTATCAGTTGTTCTCCCTTTCGTTAATCTTTGGCATATCCTGAGTTGCCCTTGTACTTCCATTTAAATTGCTTATACAAGCTGATTGTGTTGCTTCAAATGAAGAGTTATTCCCAACAGTTTCATCTTTCTTACTCGCTCAATGCTGATTGACATGTTGTGCATCCGTAGCATTTTCTGCTTTTTGTTCAGTTCAAGTTTCGAATTATTTATTTGTTTTTTTAACCATGGCCAAACATGCAGATATTGAAGAATGACTGTGGCGTCTTTGAGTACTTCAAATGAATATTCATTAGTTATCAATCTTTTGTGTATTGACTGTTCCTGACAATTTTTATAATTGACTAGTAAGACATTTGCATATACTGCATAATGAATGTTGATGGATATTATTTGAGAATGGAAGACATTTACATAGTTTCATCAATTTGAAACAATTGCTCATAATTACTTCTACAAAGCATTGCTTATGGCAATCATGGCTTTTTGTAGATTTTGTGCATTCAGAAATTTCAACCTTGTTATGAATTTTCATTAACCCGAAAGGTCCTTTTTAACATTAATTGGTGTTCCAAAACAGATTAGAAGTAGTAGTGAATACTGATTGTCTTTTCCTTGAAAATATAAAAATACATGTTGATGTTCATTTTAGCAGCTTGGAAGGCAACCCTGAAAATGTGACCAAACTCGGAGCCAAATGGCCTCCTTCTGTGCTGTAAATTTCTATGATTCCATGATTCTAAGCTAACTGCCTAATGAACAGCACAACTGGTGGACATGAAAATAATCGCAGTCCTGAGTTTCTAAGCCCCAGAGTCAGCTGAGAGCAGTTCTGGTGACATGTTGTATCAGTCAATTTCCCACCCAAAGGACTATCATTAAGGAAAGATGTCTTTTTTACTGAGCCAACACTTTCATATTGTTACAACTGGATCAATAACAACATTAGATACATTGCTGACTTCCCAACGGTGCAAAGGGTAATTAATTGCATATATATTGCTATTCCCACCCCCATGCTTTGCTCGACATAAATCACAAGGGCTTTAACTCATTAACCATCCAGCTGTTATAAAACCATCAGTATGGGATCATATTGGTAAGTGCCTGCTTCCCAGAGAGCTTACACAATGCCTTCATCTTAAAACAAGCCATAGTATTTGTTATGTCTCAAATAAAGCAATGTGACTGAGTACTGTAGTCTTGAGTAAGTGTGACTTTAGTCTCTTTATTCTGACTCCAGAGTGCCTGCACAGCATGGGAGGCCTGCTTATATGCAGTGCTTCCAAGAGATGCTGGGATCCCTTGGGACTCCAACAGATGCACCCTCTGGTGGTGGTAGAATGCTGGTTACAAGGTGTTGCATACATAACATCACTTCCCCCCCAAAGTCAATTGTACACTTTATTTACAGGGTGAGACGATCTGGGGCTTTCCGCTCCCTAGTTGATCATCTCGGTACAAACACAGATGCAGGTGAGTTGGTTGGGCCTTCGCTGGGCTGCTGCGCAGCTGGCTTTGTTGGGCTGCTGGGGATGATGAGTTCAGCTTCTTGGTCAACCGTGATGTCTGTTGCCACTTGTGTGTGTATCGGAGGGTCGAAGTTGGTGGTATCCTCTTCAGGTTGCTCGTGGCTGTCTGTGAATCGCAGATTGGTTTGATCCAAATGCTTTCTGCAAGTTTGACCTCAAACACCCTACTCCCTTCTTTGGATACGACAATGCCAGCAAGTCATTTGGGACCATGTCCATAGTTGAGCACAAATACAGGGTCATTGACTTCAATATCACGTGACAAATTTGCACGATCATGGTACACGCTTTGTTGATGCCGCCTGCCCTTGATCAGGGTGGACTAGAAAGGGCCTGGTTTTGAGTGCCCTTTTCATGAGCAGTTCGGCAGGGGAACCCTGGTGAGCGAGTGGGGTCTTGCGCGGTAGCTGAGCAGGACTCGGGACAGGCGGGTCTGCAGGGAGCCTTCCGACATGCGTTTTAAGCTTAGCTTGATGGTTTGGACTGTCCATTCTGCCTGGCCGTTTGATGCGGGCTTGAACGAGGCAGATGTGACGTGCTTGATCCCATTGTGGGTCATGAATTCCTTGAATTCAGCCCTGGTGAAGCACGGGCCAATTGTCACTGACAAGGACATCAGGCAGGCCGTGCGTGGCAAACATGGCTCGTAGGCTTTCGATGGTGGCAATGGACGTGCTTACAGACATTATTACACACTCAATTCATTTTGAATCAGCATCCACAACAACCAAAAACATTTTGCCTAGAAACGGGCCAGCGAAGTCAACCTGGATCCTAGACCACGGTTTGGAGGGCCATGATCATAAACTTAGCGGTGTCTCCCTGGGTGCATTGCTCAGTTGAGAGCAAGTGTTGCATTAGCGCACGCAAGACTCCAAATCTGAGTCGATGCCGGGCCACCACACATGGGATCTGGCTATAGCTTTCAACATTACTATGTCTGGGTGGGTACTGTGTAGGTCGCGTATAAATGTTTCCCTGCCTTTCTTAGGCAAAACCACAAGGATTACCCCATAAAAGACAGTCCGCCTGTATGGACATTTCGTCTTTGCGCCACTGGAACGGCTTGATCTCTTCATGCATCTCCCCTGGGATGCTGGACCAGCTCCCATGGAGGACACAGTTTTTTACAAGGGACAGTAAAGGATCCTGGTTGGTCCAGGCCCTGATCTGGCGGACCGTAACGGGTGATTTTTCGCTTTCAAATGCATCCATCACCAAGAACAAATCTACAGGCTGTGTCATTTCGACCCCTGGGTGGGCAATGGTAGCCGACTGAGAGCATCAGTGCAGTTCTCTGTGTCTGGCCTGTAGCGAATTACATAGTTATATGCAGACACCGTGAGCACCCATCTTTGGATGCGAGCAGAGGCATTGACATTAATACCTTTGCTCTCTGAGCGATATGAGCGGCTTATGGTCAGTTTCTAACTCGAACTTAAGCCCAAACAGATATTAGTGCATTTTTTTCACCCCGTAAACTCATGCCAGAGCTTCTATTTTCAATCATGCTCTAGGCCCTTTTGGCCTTGGACAAACTCCTGGACGCATAAGCGACCAGTTGCAATGTTCCCGATTCGTTTGCTTGTTGTAACACAAACCCGACCCCGTACGAAGACGCATCGCAAACTAGCACTAAACGTTTACATGGATTATACAGAACAAGCAGTTTGTTGGAACATAACAGATTTCTGGCTTTCTCAAAAGCAGTCTCGTGTGATTTCCCCCATACCCAATCATCTCCCTTGCGTAGCAACACATGTAGAGGTTCTAGTAAGGTGCTTAACCCGGGTTGGAAATTACCAAAATAATTGAGGAGTCCCAGGAACGACCGCAGATCCATCACGGTGTGTTCTTGAAGGCCTCCGTCTTGGCATCGGTGGGTCTGATGCCATCTGCCGCGATTCTTCTCCCTAAGAACTCGACCTCTGGCACCAGGATAACACACTTCGAGTGTTTCAACCTGAGTCCCACATGATCTAGCCAACTTAGAATCTCTTCCAGGTTCTGCCAGTGTTCAATGGTGTCCCGACCTGTGATCAATATGTCGTTCTGGAAAACCACGTGCGCGGAACCGACTTTAGCAGACTTTTCCTGTTCCTTTGAAAAATAGCCGTGGCCGATCGAATCCCAAACACGCATCTATTGTAGATGAACAGACCTTTGTGCGTGTTGATGCAGGTGAGGCCTTTCGAAGATTCCGCCAGCTCCTGCGTCATGTAGGCCGAAGTCAGGTCCAACTTGTTGAACGTCTTCCCTCCTGCCAGCGTCGCAAATAGGTCATCTGCCTTGGGTAACGGGTACTGGTCCTGCAGCGAAAAACGTTTAATCGTTACTTTAGAGCCCCCACAAATTTTGACTGTGCCATCGCCCTTGAGAACCGGAACAATCGGACTGACCTACTCGTTGAACTCAACCGGTGCGATGATGCCCTCTCGTTGCAGCCTGTCCAGCTCGATCTCCACTTTTTCTCGCATCATGTATGGCACCGCATGTGCCTTGTGGTGGATGGGTCGTGTACCAGGAACCAATGGATCTGCACCTTCACCCCAGAGAAATTTCCGATGCTTGGCTCAAACAACAACGGGAACTTGCGCAAAAGCTGGGCACATGAGACATTGTCGACGGACGAAAGCGCTCGGATGTCGTCCCAGTTCCAGCGGATTTTTCCAGCCAGCTTCTGCTGAACAGTGTGGGGCCATCTCCTTGTACAATCTATAATGGTAGTTCATGCACCGCTCCATCATAGGAGACTTTTACTACTGCACTGCCAATTACAGGGATCAGTTCTTTAGTGTAAGTTCTCAGCTTGGTATGAATATGGCTCAGCTTGTTGCACCACAGCCTCTAGAAGGCCTTTATGCTCATGATTGACTGACTCGCTCCCGTGTCCAATTCCATGGATACTGGAATTCTGTTCAGTTCAACTTTTAACATGATCGGTGGACATTTCGTGGTGAAGGTGTTTAGCCCGTACACTTCTGCCTCCTCAGTTCGAGTCTCTAGATCAGTTTGATCGGCCATGGATCAGTCTTCCTCTGCAAAGTGGTGGTTTGCAGGGTTTGCAGCTCGTCTGCACATTCGCTGGAGGTGTCCCATTGTTCCACAGCCTTTGAACATAGGAACATAAGAACATAAGAATTAGGAACAGGAGTAGGCCATCTAGCCCCTCGAGCCTGCTCTGCCATTCAACAAGATCATGGCTGATCTGGCCGTGGACTCAGCTCCACTTACCCGCCCGCTTTCTGTAACCCTTAATTTCCTTATTTGCACACATAGTGTTTGAAGCGGCATTGATGGGCTCGATAATCACCTCCGCAGCGCCAACAACTGCCTCGCATTCACACTTGATGCTGAGTCAGGACTGAGTCATCTGAGGTCATGCAGCTGCAGGCCTGTACGCTCTGCCATATGCATTCCTGCCTGAAAACAACGTTACTTTGTGTACAGTACTTGCCAATGCATCTTTATGCTGCAAAATTTGTTTGGTGTTATTGCTGGTGGACATAAATGCCTGGGCTATCGTTATGGCTTTGCTCAGATTCAGTGTTTCAACAGTCAATAGTTTGCGAAGGATAACCTCAAGGCCAATGCCAAGCACAAAAAAGGCTCTTAGCATTTGCTCCAGGAGTCCACCGAAATCGCAATGTCCTGCAAGGCACCTTAGTTCAGCAACATAGTATAGGGAGTGGTGTGGGGGTCAGGTTCACTTCTGACTTGAGCGGTTCCCACTCCCTGGGTTCTAGACTTTGGATTTATTTGGGGATGTGACAAAGTGCAGCAGACAACTGGTTTTGGTGCAAGAAACTTTGATTTTATTCAGGAAAGAAAGTACAATGTCAAAACTTACAATCTCTAGAATAAGTAACATTTAATTACACATACAAAAGGGGTTACAGAAGATAATACACCTCCCACCTCCCAATACCTAATTCTGACTAGGTTAAACTCTAGGGCAACAGGGATAATGCTCACCAATCCTCTTATTGACAGTTAGCGGTGGTTCACGATTTCAGGGTTCGCTGGACTCTGTACGTTCTACTTGCCATACCCCGAACTTCGTGGAAGACTTCTTACTGCATAGTCTTCAGTTGGGTGGTGTCCGCTGATGCGATAGGACACGTATTGGATTTATGGGGTAAGTACCTACTTTCTTCCTTCAGCAATAGGTTTTAAAGTTCTTTTAGGTAATGTTTTACCCATTGGTAGCCAGGAATAGATTGTAAAGTGGAAAACTTTCGAATCTTCGGTTTCTTCTTGAGCAGTTTCTTCCTTAGGATTTGTCGATCGCAGTGGTTCGATGTTACCTCATTGGTTGTGGTTGGTTTGTTGCCGCGATGAGTTGGTAATGTCCGAAGTCACTGGGAACTGCTTTTCTTTGCCTTTTTATGATGTTCTTCCTTCTTCTCCGGTGGCAGAACAATGTAACCCAGGAGTGCTGTCGAGGCCAAAGATGCTGAGGTTCAGAAGGTCCTAGAAGGCTGCATAGAAAGGCTGTGCAGCGAGCTCAGTAGATGGCTGATTGACCCGTAAAACAGAGCCTCAGTTATACTTTGAGAGCCTTTCTAATCTGCGCGCCAAATCAATTGGCGATCTTGGTAATTCTTTGTTGGATTTTGGCGGGCTCGTTAACAATAACTTGTTTAGCATGTGTCAATCTGTTGAATTCGAGTTGTGATTGTACAAATTATTTTTGGTGTTTACGTTGTCTGCCTAGGCCTGGCTTTTCCATGCAGGCTGGATGGGTGATTAACATTATGCATGTGCTGGATAGGTTTCATGCTTAGAGCTATGGCTGGCTATCTCTGGGTCAATTGTTGCTATGTTAATGTCTCCTGGGGAGCAGAGTTTTCGAGTTTACACAATTCCCCAGACAATTTGTTTAGCTCGAATATCCCAGACAGCTCCAATACCCAAAAACTGGCCTTTTCAGAGGTTAATATTCCCCTGGTTTTTGCAGTCATTTTCCCTTGCAGACCCATGCATCTTTTAAAATCCCAAAGTTCATTTTAAGCAAGTCCAAAATGATCCTTCCTTAGGGTTTCTTCACACAGAGGGGGAATCTTTGAATTTTGAGAAAACTCGAGTTTTACAGTAGCTCGCCATTTCCAGGTCTTCAGAACGTTGACATGTATAAAATTGATACCTTGATTTCAGAACGCTCTCCTTCAGATTTGGGTGCTCCTGGACCAGTGTACACAGTTCTTCATACGATTTGGTTGTTGGTTTCACAAGAGCAAGAAGATTCTTCATGATGCCATAGGTTGCTGCCCTGCAGACAGCGAGGAGGATCGCCCTTTGTTTGGCAGTGTTCTTATTCCCTTCCAACTCATTGGCCACGAAGTATTGGTCGAGTCGCTCCATGAAGGCTTCCGAATCGTCACTTTCTGAGAATTTCTCCAGGATACCAACAGTTCTCTGCATTTTTGCGTGATGGTTCATTATCCCATCCTCATCGCCAGTTGTTACATCTCAAATAAAGCAATGTGACTGAGTACTGGAGATTTGAGTAAGTATGACCTTAGTCACTTTATTCTGACTCCAGAGTGCCTGCACAGCATGGGAGGCCTGCTTATATGCAGTGCTCCCAAGGGATGCTGGGATCCCTTGGGACTCCAACAGATGTGCCCTCTGCTGGCAGTAGAATGCTGGTTACAAGGTGTTGCATACATAACAGTAATGTTTGAAGAGGAAGGAAGATTGTAATGTTGACTGCTTGGAGACCTTGGATTACTGCTGTAACTAAGTTGGATGACACTTTTGAGTCCAAAGAACAGCAGAAGAGCATATTATCATAAGTAACTGGGATCCTGAAGTAGTACTTCAAATATAGAAACATAGAAACTTACAGAGCAGAAGGAGGCTATTTCCGCCCATAGTGTCTGCGCCAGCCGACAAAGAGCCACATGGCCCTTGGTCAGCAGCCCTGAAGATTACGTATAAACCTATGAACAATGAACAATGGCAGACAGGTGAAGAGTATCCAACCCAACCAGTCCGCCCCCTACAACTGCAATACCCCATGTATCGCAACATTTTACATACCACCCCATCCAGAGCCATGCGATCTCCTGGCAGAGGCAAAAAAACAGATAAATACCCAGGCCAATTGGGGAAAAATATCTGGGAAAATTCCTCTCCGACCCATCCAGGCAATCAAAATGATTCCAGGAGATCACTCTGGCTGTATTCGATTCCTGAAGTACTTACCATCATATCTGTGCCAGCCAACAAGAGATTATCCAGTCTAATCCCACTTAGCAGTTCTAGGTCCGTAACCCTGGAGGTTACAGCTTTTCAAGTGCCCATCCAGACACCTTTTAAATGTGGTGAGGGTTTCCGCCTCTACCACCTTTTCAGGCAGTGAGTTCTAGACACCCACAACCTTCTGCGTGAAGAACCTTCCCCTCAAATCCCCTTTAAATCTTCCACCAACCACCTTAAATCTATGCCTCCCTTGTAATTGACCCTTCCACCAAGGGAAATAGGCCCTTGCTATCCACTATATCCAGACTGATCCATTGTAAGGTGGGCAAACTGGCATCAGTTTGATTGAATAGTCGCACAACTTCACTCTTCGAATATGCCTTCCTATGGAGGGAGAAAACAAGATCCAGAAGTCATAGCAGAGCAGCAGGTCAAGATTGAGAATAACTAACCAGCTGTAGAATCACAGTGCAGGAAGGAAATCTGGGGAAGTAGGTAATATTAGCAGATGCCTTTCAATAAGTTCCACTGCTAGCATAAGGCACAATCACAATCTAGCAACATAATAACAATAACAAACAACGTGTATTGATATAGCATCTTTAAAATAGAAAGTTATCCCAAGTAACTCCACAAAGGCATAATCAGATATAAATGGATGCCAAGCCAAAGAAGGAGATATTAGGAGGAATGGCTAAAAGCTTGTTCAAAGAAATGGGTTATGAGGCGGGTGTTAAAGGAGGAAAGCGAGGCTGAGAGGCAGATGTGTTTCAGGAGGGAATTCCAGAGTATGGGATCTAGGTTGCTTCAGGCATGCTCACCACTGGTGATGCAAAGGGATAGACAAGAGACCAAAATTGGTAGAACTTAGAGTATGGGGTTCTGACGAAGGATTATTGAATTGTGACACTACCCGCCATCATACACACCCAGCATGATACAACCACTCTAACAGACATTGTAAGGTTCGAAAATCCATAGCCGCATTTGAAACACCGTAAGGACAAGAAAACTAACATGGGATCGTTCCATACACTAAATGAACATTTTTGGCCAAGTTAAAAGCAGGCTGGGAAAATGTATGGGCGGATAGAGACATTGGATACAGACATTGTGGAATCTGGCTCACAAGCGAGACAGAGGCACTGGCCAATGGGGGAAAAGTGCATTCTGGCAGGCCAATCAGGGGTCGAGTCGGGCCTGAAGTGGGGAAATCCTCAACCAATAAGGACTCCCCGGCCCTGTTTGAAAATTACTTCCCCCCCCCAAATCAAACTACGAATGTGGGTCATTATCTATCTAATTAATATGGACAATAGCTCTGAATCAAAACTATGAATCACTGCAGGAATGGCCCACTGACTCCCAGGACTATAACAAAGGACCCACAGACTTTCAGGCACCTATGTGCCCCATAACAATACCCTGGTCCTCACACCTGCATGTACCTGTGACATCTTCTGATTAAATATTCAAAGCTATCTCCCCGCCCAAACTTACACAATGGACCACCTACTGGGTTTGAGTGCGAAAAGACCAGAACTGAATTGAATACAAATATAGGACACAGAACCACCAGAAAAAAGGAGCTTGTGGACCAAAAAGAGTGGTGGGCAGAGTTCACAGGGGGGGAAAGGTGTGGAGAGGAAAAGACTTGCAGGAGTTGTGGAGAAAAACAGTTTGGGGTCAGTTCTTGAAAAGGCTGCTGGCTGCTGGAGGGGGAATGCAGCTGGAGCAGTAGGAAAAACAGTTTGGGGTCAGTTCTTGAAAGGGCTGCTGGCTGCTGGGGGGAAAGGAGCTGAGAGAGTTTTGCAAACTTTGATTTTGGTTGAGACTAAAAACCCACGAGTCAACCTTCTGGTTGGTAAGTGGCAGCAGGTGCTGCTGTTAGCCCTGAACACACTGGACAGGGTGAGAATAGCCGAAGCATCAGGCTGGGGCACGCAGAGCTGTGCAGACCTGGACACCTGGTTCAATAACCTGGATTCACGGCTGTAGTCTGATGATAACCGAGAGGCAGATAGAAGAAACCGACGCAACATCGAAGAGGAAAACAGAACAACAACATAAAACCCACCCCAGAGGGACCCTGAGCTGAAATAAGTGCCCCCAGAACCCCGGAATTGATAGGATTGTGAATATAACCCAAACCCCCCTCACAGACTCAATTTAGGATAGGAATTAGTGAGAAGGGTGGAAGTGGGAGATGTGGTTGTGTGTGAGTGGAATGTTTTAACCTCTTGTTTTCCCCTTCCCTGTTGCAAGATTTTTCAGGTTGTTGAATGAGATTTTGCCATTACTGCTATTTTATGACCTCATCCTATGCCCTCTATCTTTGTGTTTGCTATTCTAAATAAACAACATTAGCCATTTTGTACTCTTACCCACTGTGTCTGGTGACTCATTACTCACCCACCTCAAAAATCGCACGTACAGAACCCAAAGGGAGTGTGGATTCAAACCCACACCCCAAGCTCCCCTTACACATGGAACCTTGCTCTTGTTTCCCCTGCCAGTGTGAAGTTAACTGTGCAGCAAGTATATTGTAACAAAGTGGGATCTGGCCGCTGCAAGAGGTAAACATTTAATTTGCTAACTTTAGATGTGTTTTTAATTAAATGGACTGGATAAGACAAATGTGTAAGCTGACAGCAACACTGAAAATGTCTTAGTAAAATACTTGATAACACCGTTTATTACTATGATTGTAAAATTGGCTAAATTCAAAAGTGATGAGTGCTCAGTAAAAAATTATAAAGTCTCACATGAAAATGAATGGATTAGAAATGTGATTGAGAATAACGTACTCAAGAGGAAGTTGAAAGAGACCTTTAGGTGTTATTTCAATTGCCACTTACCCTAGAGATAGACAAAAGAGAGCAGGAAGGCATATCACTACTATTAAGAGCAATGAGCTATAATGAACACAGGAACAGTCGTTCAGCCCCTCAAGCCAAGAGGGAGTTAGATATGGCCCTGACTGCTAAAGAGATCAAGGGGTATGGAGAGAAAGCAGGAAAGGGGTACTGAGGTGAATGATCAGCCATGATCTTATTGAATGGTGGTGCAGGCTCGAAGGGCCGACTGGCCTACTCCTGCACCTATTTTCTATGTTTCTATGGGCCCAGGTTTCGGGCCGTGTCTAGAATGGCGCAGCCCCGACCTGGACGCCCGTTTTTCGCGCCACAAAGTGCACCTGAAAAAAACTTCCAGATTCTCCGGCTCCCTGCTGGTCCTCTGGCCCTCGGCGCGGCACAGCACAAGCTGTGGGGGGGCAGAGCCAGGTCCCTGCTCTGAAAACAGTGCCGGGACCTCTGCACATGCGCGCTACAGTGGGCGCACAAGTGCAGTAGCTCCAGGCGCCCAAAATTGTGTGGGAGGGACCCGAAGCACGCAGTCCCTAGCCCTGGCCGAATGGTCTCACTGGGGCTGCGTGCATAAGGCTGCCTCCCAAGCCCAGCTCCTGCTTCCTCCGGACCGGACCCGACCCGACTTGACTCCCGCTCCCACCCCCCCAACCGGACCGCCTCCCCCCCCCCACCGAACCGACCTCCACTTCCCCCGCTCCCGATCTTCCTCCCATCCCCGACCGACCTCCGCTCCCGACCGATCTCCTCCCCCCCACTGACCGATTTCCCCCCCGCCCCCCGACCGATCTCTGCCCCCCCCCCAACCGACCCCTCCGTCCCGACCCGCGCTCCCCCGATCCGCGCTCCCGACCCCCCCGGACCCCAGACCCGACGCCACTTACCTGTCAATCCGGTAAGTCTAAGCTCGAAGTCTTGAGCCCGGCCGGGCCCAGCCCGTTCAGCCTCCCTCTCCTTTCTTTCTCTCACTCTCCCTCTCCCTTCTCTCTCCCTCTCTCTCTTCCCCCCTTCTCTCCCCCTTCCCCTCCCTCCCTTCTCTTCGCCCTCCCCTCCCTCCCTCCCTTCTCTCACCCCCCTCCTCTCTCCCTCCCTTCTCTTCCCCCCTCTCCTCCCTCCTTTCTCACCCCCCTCCCCTCCCTCCCTTCTCAACCCCCTCCCTTCTCACCCCCCCTCCCCTCCCTCCCTCCTTTCTCACCCCCTCCTCTCCCTCCCCTCCCTCACTTGTCACACCCCTCCCCGCCCACCCCCTCTTCCCCACTCCACCACCACTCCTCCCCTCCACCCCCCCTCTCCATCCTCCCCATCCTCCCTCTTCCCTCCACCCCTCGCTGTCAGAAACACAGACACAGACAGACAGAAAGTGAGAGACACACAGACAGAGAGATAGAGACACTGACAGAGACACACTGGGCAGGGGGGGGGCGGGCATCCCAGCATGCTGTTGGAGGGCTCCCGGTGCTGTAGTCGGTAAATAGAAAATGTTTTATTTATTGATTTAAAAAAAAAATTATTTCTTATTAATGTTTTTTGATTGGTTTATTGGTTGATTTATTGATGTTTTTATCATTTATTATTGATGATGGCTCTTTATTTGTAAAACTGAAGTGTTTAATGTTTGTAAACTTCCCTTTAAACCCCCCTCCCTCCATTCCCTACGTCTGATTTGTAACCTACGCCTGATTTTCTAAAGTGTAGACAAGGTTTTTTCGAGCGCACAAAAATCTTCATTATTCCATTCTAAGTTAGTTTGGAGTAAGTTTTCACTGCCGAAATTTTGAAAACAGGCGTAAGTGGCCGGATACGCCCCCTTTTGAAAAATAAATTCTGTTCCAAAGTGAAACTGTTCGAACTGACTAGAACTGGAGCAAACTAAATGCCGAGAATTTGAATTTCTAAGATACTCCATTCAACACCAGTTGCTCCAAAAAATCAGGAGCAACTGAGGCCGAAACTTGGGCCCTATGTTTCTATGAGCCTGTTCCACCATTCAATTAACGAGTGGAGCATAAATGCCGGCATGGACTGGTTGAGCTGAATGGTCTGTTTTTGTAATGCTATGCAATTAGATTATGGTTGATCTGTATCTCAAACAATTTACCTGCCTTTTCTCTATATCCCTTGATAACCTTACCTGAAAAAAATTATTATCCTAGTCTCAAAAAATTCAATTCACCCAGTATTCAAAGCCTTTTGTGTAGATAGAGTTCTAGATTTCCACTAAATTTTGTGTGGATTAGGGCTTATTGTTTTCACATTGAAATGGCCGATCTCTAATTTTAAGATTATGTCCCTTTGTTCCGGTTTCCCCACCAGAGGAAATGGTTTCTCTGTATTAATCCTATTGAACCCTATTATCATAAAGAAAGACCTCAATTAGCCTCTTGTTGGCTAGTGCAGATATGATCGTAAGTACTGCAGGGAATCGAATAGGGCCAAGGTGATCTCCTAGACTAGTTTTGATTGCCTGGATGGGTCAGAGAGGAATTTTCCCAGATTTTTTTTCCTCAATTAGCCTGGGTTTTTATCTGTTTTTTCTGCTCCCAGGAGACCACATGGCATCGGTTGGGGTGGTGTGTAGGATGTTTCGGTGCAAGGTTGTGTTGCAGATGTGTGGGGCAGACTGGTTGGGCTGGGTGCTCTTTACTTTTCCGCCATTGTTCATTGTTCATAGGTTTATATCTAACCTTTAGGGCTGCTGACCGAGGGCCGTGTGGCTCTTTGTCAGCCAGCACAGACACGATGTGCCGAAATGGCCTCCTTCTGCACTGTAGATTTCTATGTTTCTATGTTTCTAATTTGGTCAACCTTCTACACTTAAGGGAATACCAACCAAGTGTATGCAACCTCTCCTCAAAATGTAACCCTTTTATCCCTGGTTTCATTCTAATGAACCTGCACTGTACCCTCTCCAAATTGATAAGTGAAACTCTTCAGGATCAAAGGGAGATTTTTCATAGGGAACTTTATAGATGACACAATGGCATAAAGGCTCCTATTTTCCACTTGCTGGATTTTTGGTGTCCACGCATGTTAACGTACGAATTTTTTGAGTACATTCGCGCCAGAAAACTAAATCGGGACTTTCGGCAAACATTTGAATTTGGCACCACGCTCTCTGAAGTTGTCTTGGTGGTGGTGGGGGGGGAGGGCAGAGCTTCAAGTCTGCGCTAAAAACTTTCTGGGCATGCGCAAAAAAATAAACTTCCTGGTCTGGATCACACCTTTGTGATCGGATTGTTTTTCATTTTGTGATCAGATCATGCTGGCTGGATATTTCTGCAATTTTGAGTATTAAAACCTCTTGCAAAACATGGTTGAGATTGAGGCCCTGATAAAAGGGCGCGAGGAGTCAGAGGAGCAACACACGCCGGGAGATCGAGGCCGAAGGAAAAACAAAGAATAAAAAGAAATCGAAGTGTAATGTCACAGCCAAGCGGGTAAGTGATTGGCTGGTTGATTAGTGAGTAGTTTTTCTTTTTTCTTTATCTTTTTTCTTTTTCTTATCAGTAAAAACCTTCGGCATTGTTGCCAAATTAAGTTAATTTAAGGGTTAAGTCATGGCTGGAGAGCCCAGACCCGTGTCATGCTCCTCCTGTGCTATGTGAGAAATCAGGGACACTTCCAGTGTCCCTGACTACTATGTGTGCGGGAAGTATATCCAGTTGCAGCTCCTGTCAGACCGCATGACGGCAGTGGAGCTGCGAATGGATTCACTCTGGAGCATCCGCGATGCTGAGGATGGCGTGAATAGCACATTGAGTGAGTTGGTCACACCGCAGGTAAAGGTTACAAAGACAGATAGGGAATGGGTGTCCATCAGGCAGAGCAGGAGTAGGAAGGTAGTACAGTGGTCTCCTGCAGTCATTTCCCTCTAAAACAGATATACCGCTTTTGATACTGTAGGGGGAGATGGCTCATCAGGGGAAGGCAGCAGCAGCCAAGTTCATGGTGCCATGGGTGGCTCTGCTGCACAGGGGAGCAGGAAAAAGAGTGGGAGAGCTATAGTGGTAGGGGATTCTATTGTAAGGGGAATCGAGACTCCAGGATGGTATGTTGCCTCCCTGATGCAAGGGTCAAGGTTGTCCCAGAGCAGCTGCAGGGCATTCTGGAGGGGGAGGATGAACAGCCAGTTGTCGTGGTGCATATAGGTACCAACGATATAGGTAAAAAACGGGATGAGGTCCTACAAGCTGAATTTAAGGAGCTAGGAGTTAAATTAAAAAGTCGGACCTCAAAGGTAGTAATCTAAGGATTGCTACCAGTGCTACGTGCTAGTCAAAGTAGAAATAGCAGGATAGTTAAGAGGAATACATGACTTGAGGAATGGTGCAAGAGGGAGGGATTCAAATTCTGAGACATTGGAATCGGTTTTGGGGGAGGTGGGACCAGCACAAACCGGACGGTCTGCACCCGGGCAGGACCGGAACCGATGTCCTGGGGTAGTGCTGTTGGTGAGGGTTTAAACTAATATGGTTGGGGGATGGGAATCTATGCAGGGAGACAAAGGGAAGTAAAATGAGGGCAGAAGCAAAAGGTAGAAAGGAGATAAGGAAAAGTGGAGGGCAGAGAAATCAAGGGCAAAAATCAAAAAGGGCCACATTACATCATAATTCTAAAAGGACAAAGAGTATTAAAAAAACAAGCCTGAAGGCTCTGTGTCTCAATGCGAGGAGCATTCGTAATAAGGTGGATGAATTAACTGCGCAGATAGCTGTTAACGGATATGATGTAATTGGGATTATTGAGACATGGCTCCAGGGTGACCAAGGCTGGGAACTCAATATCCAGGGGTATTCAATATTCAGGAAGGATAGACAGAAAGGAAAAGGAGGTGGGTAGTGTTGCTGGTTAAAGAGGAGATTAACACAATAGTAAGGAAGGACATTAGATTGGGTGATATGGAATCTGTATGGGTAGAGCTGTGGAATACCAAAGGGCAGAAAACGCTAGTAGGAGTTGTAACAGATCACCAAACAGTAATAATGAGGTTGGGGATGGCATCAAACAGGAAATTAGGGATGCATGCAATAAAGGTACAGCAGTTATCATAGGTGACTTTAATCTACATATAGATTGGGCTAACCAAACTGGTAGCAATACAGTGGAGGAGGATTTCCTGGAGTGTATAAGGGATGGTTTTCCAGACCAATATGGTGAGGAACCAACGAGAGAGCTGGCCATCCTAGACTGGGTGTTGTGTAATAAGAGAGGATGAATTAGCAATTTGTTGTGCGAGGCCCCTTGGGGAAGAGTGACCATAATATGGTAGAATTCTTTATTAAGATGGAGAATGACACAGTTAATTCAGAGACTAGGATCCTGAACTTAAAGAAAGGTAACTTCGATGGTATGAGACGTGAATTGGATAGATAGACTGGCGAATAATACATAAAGGATTGACGGTGGATAGGCAATGGCAGACATTTAAAGATCACATGGATGAACTTCAACAATTGTACATTCCTGTCTGGTGTAAAAATAAAACAGGGCTAACAAGGGAAATTAGGCGTAGTGTTAAATCCAAGGAAGAGGCATATAAATTGGCCAGAAAAAGCAAAAAACCTGAGGACTGGGAAAAATTTAGAATTCAGCAGAGGAGGACAAAGGGTTTAATTAGGAGGGAGAAAATAGAGTATGAGAGTAAGCTTGCAGGGAACATAAAAACTGACTGCAAAAGCTTCTACAGATATGTGAAGAGAAATAGATTAGTGAAAACAAATGTAGATCCCTTGCAGTCAGAATCAGGTGAATTTATAATGGGGAACAAAGAAATGGCAGACCAATTGAACAAATATTTTGGTTTTACCTTCAATAAGTAAGACACAAATAACCTTCCAGAAATACTTGGGGACTGAGAGTCTTGCGAGAAGGAGGAACTGAAGGAAATGTTTATTAGCCAGGAAATTGTGTTAGGGAAATTGATGGTATTGAAGGCCGATAAATTCCCAGGGTCTGATAGTCTGCATCCAAGAGTACTTAAGGACGTGGCCCTAGAAATAGTGGATGCATTGGTGGTCATTTTCCAACATTCCATATGCTCTGAATCAGTTCCTATGGATTGGAGCGTAGCTAATGTAACCCCACTTTTTAAAAAAGGAGGGAGAGAGAAAACAGGGAATTATAGATCGGTTAGCCTGACATTGGTAATGGGGAAAATGTTGGAATCAATTATTAAAGAAATAATAGCAGCGCATTTGGAAAGCATGGATTTATGAAAGGGAAATCATGGTTGATAAATCTTCCAGAATTTTTTGAGGATGTAGCTAGTAGAGTGGACAAGGGAGAACCAGTGGATGTGACGTATTTGGACTTTCAAAAGGCTTTTGACAAGGTCCCACACAAGAGATTAGTGTGTAAAATTAAAGCACATGGGATTGGGGGTAATGTATTGATGTGGATAGAGAACTGGTTGCAAACAGGAAGCAAAGATTAGGAATTAACGGGTCCTTTTCAGAATGGCAGGCAGTGACAAGTCGGGTACTGCAAGGTTCAGTGCTGGGACCCTAGCTATTTACAATATATGTTAATGATTTTGATGAAGGAATTGAATGCAATAGCTCCAAGTTTGCAGACAACACTAAGCTGGGTGGTAATGTTAGCTATGAGGAGGATGCTAAGAGGCTGCAGGGTGACTTGGACAGGTTAGGTGAGTGGGCAAATACATGGCAGATGCAGTATAATGTAGATTAATGTGAGGTTATCCACTTTGATGGCAAAAACAGGAAGGCAGAATATTATCTGAATGATGACAGATTAGGAAAAGGGGAAATGCAATGAGACCTGTGTGTCATGGTACATCAGTCATTGAAAGTTGGCATGCAGGTAGGGCAGGCGGTGAAGAAGGCAAATGGCATGTTGGCCTTCATAGCGAGAGGATTTGTACAGGGCCTTGGGGAGGCCACACCTTGAATATTGTGTACAGTTTTGAGGAAGGACATTCTTGCTATTGAGGGAGTGCAGCGAAGGTTCACCAGACTGATTCCCAGGATGAAGAAAGACTGGATCGACTAGGCTTATATTCACTTGAATTTATAAGAATGAGAGGGGTTCTCATAGAAACATATAAAATTCTGACGGGATTGGACAGGTTAGATGCAGGAAGAATGTTTCCGATGTTGGGGAAGTCCAGAACCAGGGGTGACAGTCTAAGGATAAGGGTTAAGCCATTTAGGACTGAGATGAGGAGAAACTTCTTCACTCAGAGAATTGTGAACCTGTGGAATTCTCTACCACAGAAAATAGTTGAGGTCATTTCGGTAGATGTATTCAAAAGGGTGTTAGATGTGGCCCTCACGGCTAAAGGGATCAAGGGGTATGGAGAGAAAGCAGGAATGGGGTACTGAAGTTGCATGATCAGCCATGATCATATTGACTGATGGTGCAGGCTCGAAGGGCCGAATGGCCTACTCCTGCACCTATTTTCTATGTTTCTATGTTTCTATGAGAGAGAAGTGGAAGAGGAAATCGAAGGACAAGGAGAAGGAAGGGCCGTTCAATTTCTCCCACACGAAGTGGTATCCCTGATTGATATCATTGAGAAGAAGGGGATCTGCTGGCAACTCAGGGGAAAAGCGAAAAAATTTTAAACCTGCGACAGTGGCTCAACGTTGAGATGATGTTGCTGTAGAGAACAATGCAGTAACCATCACCCGGAGAATCAACGGGCATGCTGAAAAAGAAGTGACAGGACCTCGAACAATTAGTTAAAGTAAGTATGCAGTGCAATTACTTTTGTAAATGTAAATGTGTGTGTGTGTGTGTGTGTGTGTGTGAGCGTATATGTGTATGTGTGTGTGTGTGGGGTGGGGGGGGGGGGGTGGCAGGGGTGTGGGAGGGGGTGGCTACAACACAAAAGGACCCTCTCTTAAAAAGTTCTATTTTCATCTTTGCAGTTGGAGAATGCAAAGATCAGGAACTACAGGAAACGTATTGGTGGAGGTCCACCAAGTAAGCTGCAATTGAGCCAGCTGGAACAGAGGATCTCTGATCTGATTAAAGCTCACCGGAGAAGATCCACCACCAATGTGGATGCTGGGCCCAGGTCAAAGAGACAGGGTAAACCCTGTAATTTACACTGTGGGTTGGCTAAATACCACGTGGGTTAGCTAGGCTTTACTGTTTGTTTTTGATCAGCTAAGCTTCGGTTTATGCAATGTGCTATCATCGTGGTCTTTGAAAAGATTGTGCCCCTGCGCTGTTTGAGCCGCGTACTTATGTCTCCCTGCCCCCTCTGTCCCCTCACCTGCTGCTAAAAAAAATCTCTGCTCTGTTATGTTTTACAGCTCCTGCGCGTCAGGAAGAGGCAGAAGGTGATCCAGAAGGACAAGCAGAAGGACAAGCAGAAGTAGCACCCGAAGGACATCCAGAAGAGAGTCCTGAATTGTATCCTGATTTTGAGTAGGCTGATCTGGTTGAAGGCCAGCATGAAGATTCCTCCCACTGATCAGATGGTCATATTGGACCTGCAGCCAGTGGAGCCCATGGATCAGAATGAGGGTCCCAGTGTGGTCCAGCAATGCACACCTGTGAGAGGGATGCCCAATAGGGTCGAGGAGCAAGGCACAGGTGGGAGACAGCGAAGGAGGGTGGAAAGAATAGATGAACCACAAACGCAGGTAGACATGGTACAGCTCATCAGGATGAGTGGGGAGAGTATGCAGCTAACCAGGTCGCTCCTGGACACCATGGGTGAGGTGAGGGTAGAAATTGGGGGACTGTCAGGTGATGTAGTAACACTGTCTGGAGGAATAGGACAACCACTGGCGGGCCAGATTAGGAAAGGAATGGTGGATGCAGTTGATGCACTGTCGAGACAGCTGATGGGGAAATTGTCTGATATATGTGACGGAAATTTGCAGGTAGCTGCTGCAATAAGGGAACACACTCAGGTTGTCATTCAACAACACCAACTGGCGGCATCAACTGCTGCCACTAAAATCATCCCCAGACCAAGCTCAGGGACTGTTTCGCGGGGTGATCCTCAGCTTGAAAAAGACCAAGATGAACCCGGGCCTTCCAGAAAGGTGTCTACTAGGTCTGTCCCTGATCAATCCCACC